>NC_056725.1:1131388096-1131603464 GCF_019279795.1 Protopterus annectens | reverse complement strand
TTTTAAGGGGGGTTGAGTAAAGAGTGTAATTGGAGGCTGCTGAACTACATCTGTAACTAAGTGTTGATTGGTTCTTATCATTAAGGCAAGTGCTTTTTTTCCTGTTGTACTACTTGAAGGCCTTAGACTGGACAGCAAAGTTTGTTATGTTTTGCAGATTACTGTATCATATGTTTTGTTTGAGAGTTACATTAATCAGTTATGTATTTCAAACACCTAACTGCTTTAAATAATGGCATAAACAACTGAAATAGTACACAAATAAACATTTCTATGTATGCAAACTTGTGTGTGGTGTCATGTCCTTAGCATTGTGTGTGGATATATGTTTCATGCAATCATTCTCATTTGTAGGAAAAAATCAAATACTGGCCATTTTAAAAGGTGGTAACTGTAGGAATAATGGCTGTCTGGTATGTTGTGCACTCTCTATGTATACTCTGTTTATACATATCTATAAGTAGTTGTATATTTATATCTGTATGTATGTGTATATATATATATATATATATATATATATATATATATATGTGTGTGTGTGTGTGTGTGTGTGTGTGTGTGTTTATATGTACCTTTGGAATGTTTACTCCTTCCACATTGTACAGTCCCTATGGTAGACTGTTATGCATGATATGTTAAAGAAATCATCCTGACATCTTACAGCTGAGATGGCTTACTGTTAACTTGTGGCTTATGTTGTGCAGGGTTCTGAGTTCAAGACTTTTATGTGCTAGTTATTGTGTTGCAAAGCAGATCAGCTAAGCTGTGGAGGAAGGGATAATGGCAATAATTACAAGAGATGCCTATTTTGGGCCCCTTCACCCCCATTAACAGTGCCTTTGGTCAGATGTTTTGCAGTGAGAGGATCAGAGTGTGGATCCAATATGTGAATACAACACACACACACACACACACACACACACACACACACACACACACACACCTACATATATAAATACCTGTGCTGAATGATTTGTTTGAGAAAACATCACATTTATGTACTGCTCAAATGACTTAGTGGTAAATCACTGTGGTTATGGTGTGCAGGATCCTGGGTTTGAGACTTGCAAGGGCTGTTCATTTTGTTGCTGGGCAGAACAGGGGCTGTTGGATACAGAGTGATTAAGGCACTTTTAAGGGTCTGTAAGTGGGTTTGCGTGATGGTAAGCAATGCTAACTTCCAGTTTAATATACTTACAGACAGCTTGGCAGTGCTTAATCTGTGTAGCCATTGCTTGCCTCAAATAGGCTTAAACTTGCTTACTACTGCTTAAAAGTGCTTACGCCCACTTACCCCTGCGCTAATTTATTTAAAAGAAAATAAAAAGGGGTGATAGGAAAGTGGTGAAAAAAGGGGCATGCAGAGGGAAAAACAAAAGGGAAAGTAGCTAGGGATGTGCAGGATGGGTGTAGGGAAGGTCCATAGCTGTCCATTTCTTCTACAGCAACAGCTGTGCATATGTACTGGATTTGGAGGTAGATTTAGAGACACAAACCCCTGAGAGAGGGGTGAGGACAACAATAATGTGTTGTGAAGCCAATTAGACCAGATTACATGTATCCAGTGGACAAATTGACAGCTATGTATGGGGCAAAAAATTTTAGGAACAGATTGCCCTTTTTTTTTTTTTTTTTTTTTTAAAGGTGAGAGTAGGATGTTTGGGTAGGATAGTAGGTATATTTGGGCAGGTAGGTTGGGTAGTAAGACAGACAAGACAGCATACAGGGGTGGTATATGACACAAATGGGAGGTAAACACCTTGGATGGGTAGGGGTGTTTGGAACATGGAAGCCCGTGAGCCCCAAATGGAAACAGTAGGACTGAGGTCCCCACTCATGGGCAGTCACCACTGCACCTTCATGGCCCCCAAGGTGGCTGTGCTGGGGGCTGAGCAGGAAAGGCAGGGTGACCATCTAAATGTGCCACATGGCCCTCAAGCTGGTGTAGCAAATCATTGAACTCCCTTCGGACCTTGCTATGCACCAATCCCTGGACCTGACTTTGGGTGACAGGATCCTGCCCACACCTGCTCCCAGTGGGACGAGCTAAATCCCCTGAGGTGGTTCCACCTGTAGGTGGTGCAGGACCAGTGGATGAGGAGGTCTCGGGGTGGGTCCCAGGCATGCTGGGGCCCAGTGCCATGGCCAGATATGGTGGGAGAGGTGGGTCCACTGAGATCGTCCTTCCGAGACGTGGTATGTGTTACAATGTTCTCAACAATATACTAAGGTTGAAAGTAACTTTGCTACAAATATGCAACATAAATAAGGTATAAGATGAAGCTTGCTTAAATGTAGAAATAGAGTTTAGCAATATGTGATTAGCATCCATACTAAATGACTGTGACTTGGAAAATAAGAAATCTGCTGAATGGACATCTTACCTTACAGACTTAAAAACAGTATGTATGCATTTCATTGTCAGTGAGAGCAAAAATGTAAAATCTGCTTTTTTAAAGACACTGTTACAATGTGTTTCCTTAAAAAACATGCTTTTCTGCACTTAGCATTTGCACAAGAACAGATGTTCTTATACAAAGATCCATATAGAATACTAATGACAAAAACAGTATGTTCACACTGTCAGAAAAGCTGGTCCCTTATAAATTCAACAAAAAGTGACAGGACATGGTTAAACAAGGAAGTTTAAAAATAATATTAAGTTAGCATTTGCATCAACATTTGCAACAATCAGTATTGTTTCTACAGGATGAGCAATTCTCTAAAATAGAATACCAAGAGGAAATGTATATGCGTGTGCATGACTAAAATTGTATGTAAAGATCTGTATTAATCCAGCTATGTTAGGAGTATTGGTATGGACACATTTGTCCCGAGGCAAATGTTATAACATCCATGCTGATTGAGAAGTAAAGTAGAACAATAACTAAAAGCTGTAACATTAGTACATGTGGTTTGTTATAAAAAGCTATTTGTTACTGCTCTGAGTTGGGTGCTGCAAAGTATATTCTTTTATTAGTGTACATTCTGCAAGCTTCTGTGTGCAACAAGACTATAAATGCAACTATAACCAGACTTAGATTTCAGCAGAATCCAGCCAGCAAGACTGAGTGTCTTAAGAAGACATCAAATCCATCATAGTAAGCAGCACCATATAATTTTTCAATGGCAAGCTAGCCTGCATTTGAACACAGAGGGAGTGGTACACCCTGCAGAGGGTCACTTCAGTCAAATTGCAGTAACTAACATTTGTACGTATGTGTAATTTCTAAACAAAAGTATTCCAGTTTATGCAGCTTGCAGTAGTAAAGTTTTTTCAGACGTCTGAATCCAGATTGAGCCTGCAGTGCAGGAAAGTCACAATGCCATAAATTCTCCAAGAAACTGTGGATATCTGCTTTGTACAGCAATCCACGGCCTGTTGTGCTTCACAAGCTTCTCGAGTGACTTTGAAAAATTTCCAGCCATCTGCAACAACAGCCTGTTCACCTGTTTTTTTGCTCACTGGTAAGACTTTTTTCTGTGTCACATTTGTAGTATGGATGCTATCAGACAGAATTCCAGCAAATGTAAGTCAAGTTTTACTCTTAATGTAGCAGAACAATCAGATAAAATATGGAGTAAATTTCAATGTTGGTATACACAACACATTAGTAAGTGTAAAACCTTATTAGGGCAAGTTGACATACAGACATTATTTAAGTGGATTGTAACATTTGATTGGTATTTGCAACAAAAAAATGAAGTATATCATAGTAAATGTTTATTGTGTGATTCAAGAAAAACTGCATTTTGTGAATTATGCCATAAAAAAGAATTGCATGATATTGCTAAAATAATAGACTGTGAAGACAGATCTGTTCATGATACAGAATTAACTAAGGGTAAAAAGTTTTCATTATATCCAGATGTAAAACAGTTATGTCCTGTCAGTACATTAATCTCTGAATTACAACAGCAATCAAATCTTTTATTGACAGAGTCCCCTGTAGATCTTGTAACTCCCTTTAACACTTATGTACAAGCATGGAATGATGCCACAGCTACACATACAGATGAGGACAGAAACAAAGCTCATGATACATTGACAGAAGAATTTAATACATTTTTAAAAGAAAAACAAAGTGAGTTTAAAAAGTTCAGAAATTACATCCAAGATCTCTGTCAAAAGTGCATAGGAGCCCTGCAGTCAACAGAGGAATCTAATAACAGGTATCATACCTCCCTTAAACAATTACAGGTAGAAATGAAAGACCTTAAAGAGCGTCTGAAGGAAAAGGAAGAATTAGATGAATTAACAGAGACTAACCTCCAAAATACTATTTTGATATCCCAGCTTAAGTAAGAGTTAAAATACACAAAACCAGTCCAAATTATAGAACAGGGACAGAGAACCACTATAGATTTATATACACAGTCTAGGTTATTACAGAGTTTGCCACAGTGGAATGATAAAAAAGGCATATTTTATAACATGCTTGCATTTGAAGAATGGGTGGCATATACAGCAGGATCTGATATATGGACAGATGCATTACTTAGATGTTTCTGGATTTTCATTCCCAAATGTTTTAAAAACTTTCATTCAATTAAAACAAGATGATTATCAGTTAAACACTAAAGTAGGATGTATGACAGCCGTTTTAATGGCATTTACACAAGGGCAGCCTCTCACAACCAAATTATTAGATAATTTTAAAATTACTATCACAGATAAATGAATGGAACAAAGTGAACATTTTAGGCTTGCATTTCAAATCATATATCAAAAAACAGACAGAGACATGGGAAAAAGAGAAATACAAAAACAGCTAATACATTGCTTCTTAGAACAAGTCAAAGGGGTTCCAGGGGATATTAAATGTATCTATGAAGAAAATTCTGATACTCTCACTGATTTGGAACAAAAAACTAATGAGGGGATGGACTATGGCCGATGATGGGACATTATACTCACACCATATCTTTGCATTTGAAGATAATAGTGAGCCATTTGAAGTAATTGGTGAGGTAAAAAACAGGGGAAGGCAAAGGTGGTGTGACAAACCACCAGCAGAAAGAGATGTGTCAGCACCACCATCTCCTGCCTCTATGTCTGTAGTACCAGGATCAAGCAAAGATAATTAGCAAAAGGCACCAACATGCTTCTTTTGTAAAAAAAAATAGGACATATTAAGCAAAATTGTGATCATTACAAAGCCTGGCACAAAAAGAAGGAAGAACAGGGGGTGTTTCCAAAAAGCAAGCAAAAAAAATTCCAAGAAGAGTTAGAAAAGCAGGATTATGTACAAAAACCTTACAATATTGGTAAAGACAGCTATAAGAGCCATCAATATACAGGGAAAGGGGAAGTGTGCCCTGTAGATTTTCAAACAGTTTCGTCTGTAAATCCAAAATATTTTATAGAACAGGCAGAAGGAATAGCTAGGCAACAGTTAAAAAAGAGATTGAAAAACCTAAATATGTAGATCATTCAGACACAGAGGAAGGTGACAAGCAAAATCATGAGGTGTGTCATATTGCATTTGATAATAAAGGGAAGGATGAGTGGATTTCCTTACAATAGGGATGTGTCCCCCCCCCCCTTACTCTGGTATCTTTCCTGACTACCTTTAAAAAGGGTCGAGATGGACGACCACTGATTGATATTTGGGTAGAGGGGTCACTGTGGAAAAATGTCTTAATAGACATAGGAGCAGCAGTATCTGTCACAGACAGTTACCAGCAGATCCTGTAAAAAAGGTTTGCATTTCAGCATTTAATGGCAAAGGATGCTATGCAGTGAGTAGCCAAAATGTGGACATAAGGTTAAGTCAAGAGGGACAGACATGGAAGGGTGCATTTTTAATGCATCCATCTTGCTCAAGTACCATTATTAGTATGGACTTTCTAGGGCCTTTGGGCATAGTAATTGATTTACCTAATGTTGTTTGTCTCCCATCCACAGAATTTCAAGGAGAGGAAGAGCAAAGTACAGGCTGCTATGCAATCTCTCTACCTGACAAACCTGAAAAACCTACAGGCTATGTAAATATAGACAGTGAGGATGTATGGAGGCATTTACAACAGCAATCCCCAAATCTGTGGTCCAAGGGTCCCAGTGATTGTGGGAAACTAGAAAGCCCAGTAGGGGTAGGAAGTGATCAGGACTATATACCATCTTTTCAAAAACAATATCCTGTTCCTAGGGAAGCAGAAGAACATATGGAAAAATGTATTGCAGAATGGAAAAAAGAAGGGATTATACAAAAGGGCAACAGTTCTACAAATTCACCAATCTGGCCAGTTAAGAAAAAAGATGGTAGTTATCATCTTGTTATTGATTTATGGAAGGTTAATCAATATACTACTCCTAGAGCACATTTGATTCCAGGAGTCCCAGAGTTGGCTGTACATATTAAGCCACAACGTAAGTGGTTTCCAGTAATAGATTTAGAAAATGGCTTTTTTGCAGTACCACTCTGGGAAAAAGAGATTAGCCAAGATTTGCCTTTACATTTAAAAACAGCAATATGTCATGACAAGGTTACCACAAGGGTTTCAAAATAGTCCAGTTATTTTTCATCAGACAGTAGGATCCATTCTACAACATTTGGAAAAGGATTATTCAGTAATGCATTACATTGATGATCATCAAACAGTAGAGGAGCATGCACGGCATCTTAAGATAGTTTTTCATATTCTACAGCAAGCAGGGTTTAAGGTTAAAAGTGAAAAAAATCAGTTTATGTCACAAGAAGTTAAGTTTCTAGGTACTATTATAAAACCAAAACCAAAACGAACCACAATAAAGCTCCAATGCAGGAACTCACAAATAAAGAAAATCAAACAGCCCTCGACCACTGGAAAGCTGGAACCAGCAATAAGGCACAGACCAGGAACTTGAGGCAATAAAAAATATATTTAATCCAACAAACAAAGCACACCGACTATTATAAAACCAACAGGAAGGTCACCTTGCCCTATACGTGTACAAGGCATTTTACAAATGGAAAAGCCACTGAATATAGCAGACTTACATAAATTTATGGGAATCGTGAATTGCAATAGGGAATTTATAGAGGATTATGCAGCTGTGGCTGCTCCCCTGCAAAATGTTACAGGAACAAAAGAACTCCACATTTTTAGAGTGAGGATCTCACGAAGAGGAGGCATATTCACAAATAAAAGTAAAACTAGCACAAGCTACAGAATTAATAGCACCCACACCAACATTACCATTTGGGCTACAAGCAGCAGCAAGAAAAAAAAAACACTGTCTGTGGTACTACTACAGGAATGGCCACATGGTAGCGACAACAGAATGGAAAAAAACATTATACCCAGTCACTTTCTTTAGCAGGAAGATGACTCCAGTGGAACTGGGCTATCATCCACATATACAGCAATTATTAGCATTTACTGGGGTATTAAACAAACTGAATATTTCCAGCATTATAGTACAAACACCACACCAAGCAGTAAAAGCTCTGATAGACAATTTTGAAATGAATAAAATTACAAATGGTATTAGTCAGGCAGTCTTTGCAAAATGGATGGCACTTTTGAAATGAAAACTGTTACTATACAGACAGAGGGCAAATACTATTTGTCAAACCACATGGGATATGAAGGAAAACAGCACAACTGTTTAGAAAAGATAATGTTACCTGATGTGCAATTTTTAGCATCTGATTTTGATCACTTTAAGCCATCCATCTTTGTGGATGGAGCACAATATAGGGACCAAGGCAGATACTGGACAGGATTTGTCATAGTTCCAGAGAATCCACAGCTGGGTTCTCCTGAACTAATCAAGTTACCAGGGCATATGTCAGCCCAAAGAGCTGAACTGGAGGCAGTACTGTATGTGCTAAAGTATTACAATCCTGTTAACATTTTTTCAGATAGTGCTTTTGTAGTAAATTCTTTTAGACTGCATATGGAAACCTGGGTAAGGCGAGGATTTGTGGATAGTGTAGATAAACCATTACGGCATGCTGAAGTATTAAAAGACATATATAAATTTATAACAATGTCAAAACAACAAGGACAGTATAGCATCTTAAAAGTAAAAGCACATCAAAAGCCAACCAGTGAAACTTACAGGTTAAATGTGTTAGCTAATACTTTGGCAAAACAAGCAGCACAAAAATGGAAAAGAACTTCCAGAATATGAGTATGCCAGTGTAGAAGTTAGTGTCTTAAAAAAAGTTAGATAAAGAGTCAATAGAAAAAGACTTAAATATACAAAAACAACAGGGCTTAAAAGAAGAAACTGATCAATGCAGATTAGCAGGTATACCACCAAATGAGTACTATGCATACACCACCTCCAAAGGTTTACAGTTGCCATATGTACCATTTTAGTTGGCACGCCAGTTGGTCAAGTTAAATCACAAAATACTGGGCCATACAGGAACTGATAAGTTATGGGCAGTTGTAAAAGAAAAGTATTGGAACCCAAATTTAAAAAAGGTCTGCAGGCTGATTGTAGAAGACTGTTTAATCTGTCTGCAGGTGAATGCTAAAAGCAAAAGGCCTCAGTTACATCAAGTACAGCCAGCGGATGGGCCATGGTATGCAGTTCAAATAGATTATGCAGGTCCATTACCATCAACAAAGGGAAGTTACAGGTATCTACTAGTAGTAGTGGACGTCTTTTCAAAATGGGTAGAAGCAATTCCTACCAAAACCATGAGAGCAAAGTCAACAGCAGAAGCCTTATGGAAAAATATTTTCTGTCATTTGGGATGGCCACGGGTCATAGAGTCAGACAATTACCCACAGTTTATTAGTGATCTCATTAAACAAATGTGTAATTTGTTAGGCACACATCAAAGGTTTCATGTACCATACCATCCACAATCTAATGGCATTGTAGAATGTATGAATCGATGTTAAAAGAAAGTCTAAAAAAGGCCTGCTTGGAAAAGGGCAATACATGGGTACATCATCTGCCTGGTATGTTAATGGGTATTCGAGCAACACCAAACAGCAAAACAGGTATTTCCCCATATGAAATAATGACAGGCCACAAAATGCCCATACAGTTACTATTTGACCCAGATTTACCCAATGGTAGGCCCATGCTAGAAATCTGCAAACATCAGGAATGGCTAAAACAACTTACTAGTATATGTGACTATAATGCAAGGGAGCAAGCATTCCATCTATGGAAAAAGGTGCCAATATTACCAGCTGAAGAAAACCTTCCACGTGGAACCAAAATATTGGTAAAAACATTCCAAATGGAAGGACCATGGGCTAGCAATTGGCAAGGCCCTTTTGAGGTAGTGGAACAAATTGGACCATTAGTGTAGAAAATCAAAGGAAAAAAGAAAAACAAAATGATGGTACATAAAGATCAACTAAGAATGATCAAAAATAGTGAGTAATGTAAATCTGATTAAATGTATTCTCTTGTAGGTTTCCATCAGAGAAAACCATAATGAAATTGACATGGTTTAAAGTGCATCCTTTTGGAAATCCAGTTTCGGATGACCAAAGGCAAAATGATTCAACAATGGAATTTCTATTTAAAGGATGTTTTTTTTAATTGATAATAGCTGTCATACTAACTATGATTGTATTGCTTAATATTAAATTATACTTACAACCTGTTAATCAAACTGTAAAGTTACATAAGAGAGAGAGTAAGAAATGTGGAAAAATTAACAAGATTGGTCACCATCTTTTAACACTTTTTTGGTAAGGCAATGTTGGTATGCAAAAAGCATGAATGTTTCTAATTGTTGGGTATGTAGTTTAATACCAAAAATAACAGGGGTAATACCCCTAATACCTATTCCACTAAATTCTCTTAGTCGTTGGTGGGTATTAATAAATGAAACAGGAGATCAAGTAATAAATGTACAATTACGTAAAGCAAGAGTAGTTATCTGCAATAGTGCAGGGGATCACATGTTTTCAATAAAATGGAACTGTTCCAGTGGATAATAGCAATTGTATTCAAACAATTGAAATGATAAATTTTCACAACCACATACCAGTATGTGGAGTATTTTCTCATGGTTTTCCTATTTTAATACCAGTTAAGGGTCAGTTAATATTAAGTGACACAGCAGTATTTCATTTTTCACAAAATTATAAAAATGCATGTAAAACCAATATTACATGTTGAAGTAAAACAGATAAAAACTTTACAGTTGTATATGATAAAACTCCTACAATGGGGCAAGTAAATGGCAGTCTGGTTAATAGCAGTGTTGTTCTATCAGATGGGTTATATTACATCTGCGGTAAATATGCTTATAAATGGTTACCAAAGGGATGGGATGGCACCTGTTATATAGGATTAGTGGTACCAGCAATGCATCATGTAAAAGAGTTACCAAAAGATAGCATTAGAAATGCAAAAAAGAAAAGAGATATATTACCTGTGATTGAAAGTCCAGAAAATATATTACCTGTGATTGAAAGTCCAGAAAATCCAGTAGACACCTTAGATACATCACTTATATATCATCAAAATCTTGATTATATTAAATTAAAATATATGGATTTAGGAGATGATGTAATCTCTGGAGCAGGTATTTTCCCTTGGTAAGGGGCTGCAAAAGCCATCTGGGAGCTGAGAAAACTATCTAAACTAGTTGAGGTATTAGCAAATGCCACTTTCAATGCAGTCCTTGACATTACTATCAAAATGACAGCTATACAAACTATGGTTTTGCAAAATCGAATGGCATTAGATTGCATATTAGCATCCCAAGGGAGTACATGTGCTTTAATAGGAGAAAAATGTTGTACATTTATTCCAGACAAAACAGAATCTGTAAAAGCACATTTAGAAGTGATTGCACAAGTGTCTCAACATACTAGAAAAAACTGGAATGATGATTGGAGTGAATGGTTTAGTAATCTATTTACAGGATGGACAGGAAAAATCACTGTATTATTAGTTTTTTTTTTAATTGTTATTGTAATGCTTGGTTGCATATTATTTACATGTATTAAAGTCTGCTTAGCAAAAGCTAGTCAAGTTACTGTTGTTAATTGTCATAATGAAAAAGTATGATCAAATAATGCTGAATTTATTTCCCTGGTTTAAAATAAAAAAGGGAATTGTTAGAGTGTGCTCAACAATGTACTAAGGTTGAAAGTAACTTTGCTACAAATATGCAACATACATAAGGGATAAGATAAATCTTGCTTAAATGTAGAAATAGAGTTTAGCAATATGTGATTAGCATCCATACTAAATGACTGTGACTTGGAAAATAAGAAATCAGCTGAATGGACATCTTTCCTTACAGACTTAAAACAAAATGTATGCATTTAATTGTCAGTGAGAGCAAAAATGTAAAATCTGCTTTTTTAAAGACACTGTTAACAATGTGTTTCCTTAAAAAAACATGCTTTTCTGCACTTATCAGCATTTGCACAAGAACAGATGTTCTTATACAAAGATCCAAATAGAATACTAAAGAAAAAAACAGGATGTTCACACTGTCAGAAAAGCTGGCCTCTAATAAATTCAGCAAAAATGTGACAGGACATTGTTAAACAAGGAAGCTTAAAAATAATATTAAGTCAGCATTTGAGTCAGCATCTGCAACAATCAGTATTGTTTCTACAGGATGAGAAGCTCTCTAAAATAGAATACCGAGAGGAAATGTATATGCGTGTGCATGACTAAAATTGTATATAAAGATCTGTATTAATCCAGTTATGTTAGGGGTACTGGTAGGGACACATTTATCCCGAGGTAAATGTTATAACATCCCTGCTGATTGAGAAGTAAAGTAGAACAATAACTAAAAGCTGCAACGTTAGTAGGTGTGGTTTGTTATAAAAAGCTATTTGTTATTGCTCTGAGTTGGGTGCTGCAAAGTATATTTTTTATCAGTGTACATTCTGCAAGCTTCTGTGTGCAACAAGACTGTAAATGCAACTATAACCAGACTTTGATTTCAGCAGAATCCAGCCAGCATGACTGAGTGTCTTAAGAAGACATCAAATCCATCACAGTAAGCAGCACCATATAATTTTTCAGTATGGTGTTGCACACATAAAACATATCTGGGTTAGTAATAGTAAACACAATCCAGGATTAGTTATAACAGCATGGATAGATATTCCAATTAACCCAAAACACCAGATTTGGAACAGTTGCATAGCAAACAGAACACATGCATATATTGAATCACAGTGGCCTTTACAATGGCATGCAGGTTACATTGATAGCAACAGGCCACCAATGATAGTATTTCAACATGGAACATTAATAGAAACACATTTCAATATTTATTGAACACTAGGACATATGTCCCAACAGTAGGTTTGGTGTAAACATACCCATTGATTTGTGTATTTAAATTATTGTTTCAGATATGGTGTGGGGGGGAGATGTCAATTAACAACTTATATATCCTTGTAGTACTCACAGCTTTAATGATCATTGCTCTAATCATTAAGATACAGGTATTATTACAATATCCTATGGTCTTGGTGTGGGCAGTGGTATGTTTATACACAGTGTAGACTTCAAGTGTCTTGTAGCCAAATTCTTACATCTCTTAGCTGGTAAACCTGTAGAGGGAATGTTTGTTAATACTACCTGACTGTTTCTACACATATTCCCACATTCAAAGTTAATGTTATGTACATTCCTCTCAATCTCTTAAGGCATGCACTCTGCACAAAGCTTGACAACATGGGGGTACAAATAGGGACATGTTTTGAATATTGCTGTCATAAACTTGGAGAGTTGCATGAGTGACAGGAATTGTTTTAATATACATTTTCTGAAGGTTTTGAGGTCTGAAAATCAAATGTAGGTAATTATTTTTGTGACTACAATTCAGAGATCATCCCACTGATTTGCCAGGGGGACAGGGGAACAGGCAGAAAATATGAGTCAATTATCTGGACATTCTGAAAAATCTGTACATTTGAGAGGTATGATTATGCATACAGCTTACTACCACTCCCAGGATTTGAACCATGGCTGTGTCTGCTAAAAATACAACAATTTAAGTCACAATAGAATGTGCTATTTGGATATTGCTGTCTATCACTTCAGTGTTTTCTATCCAAGTCTCTCTTGGTTGTACAATCTGACCTTGTAATTGCAACAGTCTTATACAGACATTCCTACACATATTTTTATGTAGCACAGTATGAGAAACAGTGGTTGACACAACAGTACTATTCTGATATCCAATGTTACTGAATGCTACGTGTCGGGCCATACTATACAAGAGTAAACACTACCAGTCCATGATTTAAATCTTTAATGGCAGGTACAGTTTTCTTATCTAACAGACCTGTGGAGGGAATGCTTTTTAACACTACCTGACTGTTTCTAACCATATTCCCAGATTCCAGTTAATATTATGCACATACCTCTCAATCTCTTAATGCACACACTCTAGGCAAAGCTTGACAGTATGGGGGTACAAAATAGGGACATGTTCTAAATATTGCTGTCATAAACCTGGAGAGTTGCTAGAGTGACAGGATTTGTTTTAATATAAATTTTCTGAAGGTTTTAAGGTGTGAAATTCAAATGTATATCATTATTTCGTGGGACAGAGGAACAGGCAGAAAATATGGGCCAATTATCTGGACATTCTGAAAAATCTGTACATTTGAGAGGTATGATTATGCATACAGCTTACTATCACTCCCAGGATTCAAAACATCGCTGTGTCTGCTAAAAATACAATTTAATTCACAGTAGAGTGTGCTATTTGGATATTGCTGTCTCTCTCTTCACTGTTTTCTAAGTCTCTCTTGGTTGTATAATCAGATCTTGTACTTACAAGAGTCTTATACATACATTCTTAGACTTTTTTTATGTAGCACAGTATGGGTAACAGTGGTTAATACAACATTACTATTCAGAGAATGATAAATGTCATACAATGCCAGAGTAAACACAACCAGTCCAGGATTTAGAGCTATATTGCCAGGCAGTTACAGTTTTATAAGTATGACCCGTATGGGTATATTACGGTCCTATTGTCTGGTTTATTCAGTACAACCCATACAACAGTTTTTATACTGCCAGATGACTTTCTACTACTTTATATTTATTTGGTATGACTACTACAAGCAGGATTGTTACTCACCAGCCTTGTGATGCAGCCTACTTGCATGGGCTTCCTGATTCACAGCCCACTCAGCTGCAGCTGTAAAGGAAATAGAGACATATTTAGGCATACTTATCCATCACATACACACGCTGGACTTTAGTAAACAGTAATGGTATGACTACGTACATGCTGCTAGGACATCACCCTTCTGACTTACTTCTTGGACCCACTCATCCAAGATCTCCCTCTTTCTCCACTTCAAGTCAACATAGTGGTGCCTGACCTGTTCACCAGTCTGAGGGATACCAATGGCACTGGTGAGATCCCAGGTGAGACGGTCCCATGCTTCCACTTTATATTGGGAGCCCTGACACTGGCCCTGCAGCAGTCTCCCATCATATTTTTTTTTACCAGGAGTCCTACCATGACCTTGGACTCCTGTATGCCCCAGCGCCGTGCCTGGAAATGCAATCCTTCTCCAACTCCTGCCTACAGTGGGAAGCTGCAACCAGTTATGAGCTGTATTCCCATATGTGGGGTTTAAATACGGCTGATTTCCTGCCTTTTGCTGTGATTGGACAGTTTTGAATATACTGAGCTAAGCTAAGCTACAGGCAAACCTGCTTAGCTAAGGTTGACATTGCTTAAAGGGACAGGTTCAGCACTGCTTACCGATGGGCAAATCCACTTAGCTAGGCTACTCATTGCTTAGCAGTCATATTTACACAATGCTTACACCTGGTAAGCAGAGCTGTGCAATGCTTAGCATTGCTTATTTTTCATTTTGTAGACTATCTGCTGTATGGCATTGATTCATTATTCACTACATCTTATAAATTTGTTTACTGTCCCTGACATCCCCTAATGTGCTTTCATTACATTTATTCATGTGTGACTATACTGTATGGGGCACTTGTGTTTATATGGGGATTTCACAACTTTATTAAACTGACACCTCCCATCTGGACCTAATGCAGTACTCCGGTTAACAAATATATGTTATTTAGTAGGTAATACTAAAACAAAATGTTTATGTACTGCTTTCACATGTACAATGTGAACTGGTTGCAGTGGAGATCGAACCAGGAATGGCTGCTCGCAAAGTGTATGCTCTAACCACTACACTATTGCAGTATTGCATATGTTGTATGTCTCTTGCTATTTAACTTCTTGTGCTGTTTAAGCTGGACTAAGCGTAGCTAAGCAATGGGCACACCCGCGCAGCTATGCTTAAACTTTATCGCATTTATAAAAAAAAGTTTTGTTGTGTTATTTTATCTAAACCCTTCAGAATATCCCTGCTAATGCTGAACCTGTTATTTTATCAACTTTCTGCTTTGTGGGACAATTGTCCCTTTTTGCTTTGTCCACATTTCCTACTCTGATGGGTTGGGAGGTTTGCACTATGTGCTTATGCTACTTGTGTTATCCTAATAACTTTAGGCTTGGTAGCATACCTCTCAACCTCTTAGGGCAAAATATCTGGACAAATCCTAAAATGATGGGGGGACAAATAGGGACAGATTTTAAATATTACTCTTACAAACTTAAAAAGTTGATAGAATAATAGGTTTTACATTATCATGAATTTTCTGAAGGATGTGTGGAGTCTTAAACTCAAATGTTTTGCCATTATTTAATGACTTCAATCCTCAGCTATTTGCCAGAAAGGTACACATTTTAGAGGGAACAAACAAAAATATGAGGCAAAAATTTGGGCATTCTGCGAAAATCTGTACAGTTGAGAGGTATGCTTGGTAGGGACTATTGTCACTTATGCCTTTGACCACATATTTTTTTGTTTTCCTGATGGGTTAGGGGTGTTATGAGCATTCTCGCTCATTTTTAATTGCCAAAAGGCAATTCTGGAGTGCAGGGGGTGTGTGTATTGTGAGAGCTCTGCTCTGAGACACACCCTCTGTGCTCGTACATGGAACCATGTCCATTTTAGAGCATGGCAGCGCGCACCTCCATAAATATGCATGGCGCACTGCTGTGCAGAACAGGAATGGTCAGCATAGCTGCTTGCTGAATCCTGGGGATATATCCGCCTCTCATCTGTCCATCATATCTACTAGCTCTGTACCAATACCAGCCATACAAGCATCAGTAAATGTCTCTAACATTCACTACCACACTCATAGCCATTCCCCTCTCCTGCCTGCCATAGGAGCATTGCACATCTTCCAGGGTATGACTGTGAATGCAAAGGCTACCCAAATATCAAATGATGTACTTGTGATACAGCATTGTGAAGACAGTGTCACTAATGTTGGTCCATAGCCCACCATGTATGTACAGCATCCTCCACATGTTGCCCCCTACCAGGTTGACAGGTATGACTGAGCAACAAAAGTGTTATGACAGCTTGCTATACTGACATAGAACAGAAATGTATAGTAGTTATTACCTGTGCAGATGTATGCATGTATGGTTAGGTGTACCTTGCTGCTTCATAACACCAGACATGGGATGCAAAACAGCATGTAACTGAGCTGTACATGTTGTACACATGTCTAATGTTAATGTGTGTGCATCCAACAGAGTTACACTACCACAGCTAATGGTTGTTGCATTGCTGTGACACTGACATGGGTACTGCCATAAGCAGGAGTATCATGTAGGAAATAAAGGTGTCCAACTTTATTATGACTCTGTGTCCATGCCTACTACAAACATTGATATGACCACCCACATAGCTGTATGAGCTTAGCAATACCTAACTTGTACAACCTGTCTCAACCAAAGTAAACACCTTTGCTGGACAGCAGTAGTGCACAAAGCAGATAATGGGATGCTATATTGGCTGGACAGGAGACAGTAGGAGCAGGCACCAACTGGCCAGCATGTCATCCTTTGCCTGGACAACCATAGTAGGTCACAGGTGGATTACTGTAAGGCTGACTATGACTATAAATTGGACACATCCACTGAGGGCAACCAGAAGGCCATCTTCATATGTCTGTAGTCTCATAGTCAACAACCCAGACCACCCTGTAATGGAGGTCAATCATAGCACATACACCCACGCCATTGCTACAGCCTACCAGCTGCAGACACGTTTAGGCCAAACATCACCACCCTGGCTCAACATCAGTATAGGTGGATATGCACACTACTTGCAGTACTACCCTCATCATCACAGATCAGGTGCAAACTGCCCACTTAAATGTAAAAATAGAAAGTCCCTTGCGGGTTGAGAACATTCCAGTCTACATCCTACACAAACTCAGACATATGCTTCCAGCTCCATTACATATTGTGTGCAAGGAAAGCCTGAGCAGCTTTGACAGCCCAGCTGCAAGGAACACAGACACTGTCACCCTTCTACACAAATGTGAATGGTGGTTTATGAAATGTACTGCTCATCATAGGGGGGAATATGACACAACAGGACCAAGAGTACAATGCCTGTTCATACAGTGCTGCATCTCATGTGTTTGTATATAGTGTACCTGGTTGATAATTAGTCATATGTTGTTTCTGTAAAGAAGTCTGTGCAATGTCTGAGGTCCTGTGATGTGATTCCCTGTTTATGTCTTCCAGGTGCTATGCCGAGGCAGCCGGACTACAATGAGCAGGAGACTTCGGCCATAACTGAGGCCATCCTGCAGAACTATACCAACCTTTTTGGTCGGGGTCACCAAAACCAGTGGGAGTGGACTGCACTGTGGGATGAAATAGTCCAAAGTGTGAACAACTTGAGCCACCATGGCCGCACGTATGATCAGATACTTCATGGAGCAAGTGATCTTATTCTGTGTGCTCGGCAATGGGCTGCTGCTATAGCGAGAGACTGTTCGACTACCGGTGGGGGACAGCTACACAGCCCCTCTTACAGCAGTGGAGGAGCTCCTGGCCAACCTAGGGGTAGGCCCCACAAGAAGATCTACACAAGAACTTTCAGTCGTGGAGGTGGGTGGCACCCAGGCAACAGGCGAGGAGCATCCAGGTAAGCCAAAAGTGCACATCAGTGTACTGAGATTGCATTACAACTGTATTCTATAGAGTCTTGAAATGCATATGTCAGGGTAAAATACTGCCACCATAACTGCTATATCACTCACTACTAAAATGGTACTAACACCTTCCTCATTCATTGTCTCCTATATGGTGCCCCATCTCTTACCAACCTTCAATCTTCTCTAAAAACAAAGTTTTCCTCCTGTTATGAGAAAATGTCTAAGTTAGCTACCAGCTATAAATCCAAATACCACCACTGCAATGGCCTACAAAAACTAAATGTGCCTGAACTGACCAACCATATTACCTACATTCAACTTACTCATGCCCATAAACTCATCTGTAATCCCTCCATCTCCCCCACCCTTACATCCTCCTTCAAAATGTAGATACCCAGCAGACTTCTAAGATCCAATAACCAGAATTTTCATTAACTGCACAAGCCTGCTCATCCTCCAGGCAGACACCTACTATCCTTTTCCCTAGCTCACCTCTGGAAATTACTGCCACCTGTTATTGGTACTCCAGACAACCAATCTACCTTCAAGACCTTGCTTCATTCCCATCTCAAAAGCCTCTGGGAATGTTCTTGCTCTCATCACACATGACTCACCTGTTTTTCACCATTTCTCGCACTCCTTTACTTTTATCTTATCTTCATCATACAGAGCTTCTCTGACTACTACCATCTTCATTTGTCTCATTTACTCGTACTCTTGCTCTAATTTTTTCCTTTTTTGTTATTGTCCCACCCTTCTTAGAGTCAATAATTTCACCTCTCATCACCCATCCTACTTTTAAATATGTTAAGATTTCATGTAAAACTGTAATGTCAACCCTGTGTTATTTCACATTCTAACAAACGTAACAGAAATATACAGCAATGAGGTTTTCTTATTCTAGTTGACTTATATATGTATGTAGTTTTATCTTTTACATTTGTAACCATATTTTCACTGCAATTGTAGATTTTTTTATAATGTTATGTAATACTAGCGTTCTTCAATATTATTGCATAACAGTAAATGCATTGTCTTTATATTATATTATTGTTCATGGAGATTATCTCCATGGGACTCCATTGCAAGCAGGCTCTTCTTGGACCAGTGGACTATCCTGGTAAACAAACTGTAAAATAGATAAATTAATAGAATCAGTGGGTGGGGTTTAGTTGGACGTATAAGAGAATTTAAGTACCTTTTTATGCACTTTTTTTTTTAAAAATACAGTATTTAAATTGATTTAAACTGTGTATGAAGGAGTGTTGAAGGAATTTTTAACTGGTTATTCTGCTCTTCAGTAACTTGAACTAAAAGCTAGTGTTGGCTGAATTTTGTTATTTGCTAGTAATTACAGGTGTGGGGGTAGCCACATTCTTTGATTTCCTGTCCTTGCATATTTAAACTGGTGCATGTGAAATAATTCCTGCTTTAAAACTTCAGCTTGGCAAGCTAAGAACTTGGTTATATTCAACTGGACGTATAAGAGAATTTAAGTACCTTTTTATGCACTTTTTTTAAAAATACAGTATTTAAATTGATTTAAACTGTGTATGAAGGAGTGTTGAAGGAATTTTTAACTGGTTATTCTGCTCTTCAGTAACTTGAACTAAAAGCTAGTGTTGGCTGAATTTTGTTATTTGCTAGTAATTACAGGTGTGGGGGTAGCCACATTCTTTGATTTCCTGTCCTTGCATATTTAAACTGGTGCATGTGAAATAATTCCTGCTTTAAAACTTCAGCTTGGCAAGCTAAGAACTTGGTTATATTCAACTGGACGTATAAGAGAATTTAAGTACCTTTTTATGCACTTTTTTTTTAAAAATACAGTATTTAAATTGATTTAAACTGTGTATGAAGGAGTGTTGAAGGAATTTTTAACTGGTTATTCTGCTCTTCAGTAACTTGAACTAAAAGCTAGTGTTGGCTGAATTTTTTTATTTGCTAGTAATTACAGGTTAACGGCTAGCCACATTCTTTGATTTCCTGTCCTTGCATATTTAAACTGGTGCATGTGAAATAATTCCTGCTTTAAAACTTCAGCTTGGCAAGCTAAGAACTTGGTTATATTCAACTGGACATATAAGAGAATTTAAGTACCTTTTTATGCACTTTTTTTTAAAAATACAGTATTTAAATTGATTTAAACTGTGTATGAAGGAGTGTTGAAGGAATTTTAACTGGTTATTCTGCTCTTCAGTAACTTGAACTAAAAGCTAGTGTTGGCTGAATTTTGTTATTTGCTAGTAATTACAGGTGGGGGTAGCCACATTCTTTGATTTCCTGTCCTGCATATTTACACTGTTGCATGTGAAATAATTCTGCTTTAAAACTTCAGCTTGGCAAGCTAAGAACTTGGTTATATTCAACTGGACGTATAAGAGAATTTAAGTACCTTTTATGCACTTTTTTAAAAATACAGTATTTAAATTGATTTAAACTGTGTATGAAGGAGTGTTGAAGGAATTTTAACTGGTTATTCTGCTCTTCAGTAACTTGAACTAAAAGCTAGTGTTGGCTGAATTTTGTTATTTGCTAGTAATTACAGGTGTGGTAGCCACATTCTTTGATTTCCTGTCCTTGCATATTTAAACTGGTGCATGTGAAATAATTCCTGCTTTAAAACTTCAGCTTGGCAAGCTAAGAACTTGGTTATATTCAACTGGACGATAAGAGAATTTAAGTACCTTTTATGCACTTTTTTTTTTAAAAATACAGTATTTAAATTGATTTAAACTGTGTATGAAGGTGTTGAAGGATTTTTAACTGGTTATTCTGCTCTTCAGTAACTTGAACTAAAAGCTAGTGTTGGCTGAATTTTGTTATTTGCTAGTAATTACAGGTGTGGGGGTAGCCACATTCTTTGATTTCCTGTCCTTGCATATTTAAACTGGTGCATGTGAAATAATTCCTGCTTTAAAACTTCAGCTTGGCAAGCTAAGAACTTGGTTATATTCAACTGGACGTATAAGAGAATTTAAGTACCTTTTTATGCACTTTTTTTAAAAATACAGTATTTAAATTGATTTAAACTGTGTATGAAGGAGTGTTGAAGGAATTTTTAACTGGTTATTCTGCTCTTCAGTAACTTGAACTAAAAGCTAGTGTTGGCTGAATTTTGTTATTTGCTAGTAATTACAGGTGGGGGTAGCCACATTCTTTGATTTCCTGTCCTTGCATATTTAAACTGGTGCATGTGAAATAATTCCTGCTTTAAAACTTCAGCTTGGCAAGCTAAGAACTTGGTTATATTCAACTGGACGTATAAGAGAATTTAAGTACCTTTTATGCACTTTTTTTAAAAATACAGTATTTAAATTGATTTAAACTGTGTATGAAGGAGTGTTGAAGGAATTTTTAACTGGTTATTCTGCTCTTCAGTAACTTGAACTAAAAGCTAGTGTTGGCTGAATTTTGTTATTTGCTAGTAATTACAGGTGTGGGGTAGCCACATTCTTGATTTCCTGTCCTTGCATATTTAAACTGGTGCATGTGAAATAATTCCTGCTTTAAAACTTCAGCTTGGCAAGCTAAGAACTTGGTTATATTCAACTGGACGTATAAGAGAATTTAAGTACCTTTTTATGCACTTTTTTTTAAAAATACAGTATTTAAATTGATTTAAACTGTGTATGAAGGAGTGTTGAAGGAATTTTAACTGGTTATTCTGCTCTTCAGTAACTTGAACTAAAAGCTAGTGTTGGCTGAATTTTGTTATTTGCTAGTAATTACAGGTGTGGGGGTAGCCACATTCTTTGATTTCCTGTCCTTGCATATTTAAACTGGTGCATGTGAAATAATTCCTGCTTTAAAACTTCAGCTTGGCAAGCTAAGAACTTGGTTATATTCAACTGGACGTATAAGAGAATTTAAGTACCTTTTTATGTACTTTTTTTTAAAAAAAATACAGTATTTAAATTGATTTAAACTGTGTATGAAGGAGTGTTGAAGGAATTTTTAACTGGTTATTCTGCTCTTCAGTTATTCCCACCCACCTGCCCTGTTTTTGTTTTGGTGTTAATCTTAGTGGCATTGAAACTGCCCGCCCCTCAGCCTGCCTCTGGGCCCATCTCATTTGCTCACTCAACTGAGTGCAGTGAGATCATATTCTGATTTCAGGCACTCCTACTGTGTACAAAGAGAGCATCTGGAAAATAGAAAAAAAAAATTAAGCTTATTTCCTGCCTTTCTTGTTAAGGCTTCTGAGCCCCCAAGCCCTTCTGTGTTTGAGGGAAGCCTTCTAGCTTGTTTTTTTCTTATAACTAGCCAGTTTTCTAGTTTCAGCACTCAAATCTGTTTCTTTGATCTCAGCACTTGTTCAGAAAAAAAAAAAAAAAAATTTCATCTGCTTTTACTGTACTTGTGTTTTTACCTACTTCTTTTTACTTTTGCATCATCTTAAAATACTCAATTGTATTTATTACTGCTTGGTGTAACTCATTCTAAGCCTTTTGGTTTAAACACTTGGGCTTCGGACCAGTTAGTTGTTTTGCACTGAGAGGGTTTGTGGTCTGCACTGTTGTGGCAGAACAGGTAGCTTACATCCTTCTAGGTTGAGAACTGCTGATTGAGGGCTCAGTGTCTGTTATTCTAAAAGTGTATTAATTCTGGTTTAAGCACTTGGGCTTTCAAGCCAGTTATTTTACATTAAGAGGGTTCGTGGTCTGCACTCTTGTGGGAGGAGAGGCTGGACTCTGCCCTTCTGAGCTGGGAATTTCTGGTTAAAGGCTTATAGTGCATGCATATCTGAACTGTTTCTTACTGAAGTTGGTGCCTTGTTTGCTGTGGCATAGACTGGATTCGGCCTGCTGGATCTAGCTTTGTTTGTGTAACTTGAGCACTAATCCAGACATTCTCTAAAGTATTCAATGGTATTTATTACTGCTTGGTTGTAACTTGATTAAAGTGTAGCTATCATTCAAGTCTTTTGGATTAAGCACCTGGGCTTCAGACCAGTTTACATTAGGAAGGTTTGTGGCAAGCACTGTGGTGGCAGGACAGGTAGCTTTCATCCTTCTAAGTTGGGAACTGCTGATTGAGAGCCCAGTGTCCAAGTGTATTAGTTCTGGTTTAGGCACTTGGGCTTCAGGCCAGTTATTTTACATTAAGAAGGTTCGTGGTCTGCACTCTTGTGGGAGAAGAGGCTGACTCTGCCCTTCTGAGCTGGGAATTTTCTGGTTAAAGGTTTATAGTGCCTGAATATTTGAACTGTATCTTACTGAAATTGGTTCACCTTTGTTTGCTCTAGCATAGACTAGATCCAGGCCTACTGAATCTAGCTTTGTTTATATGCTTGTTGTTTGTTTGCTTGTTATTTCCCTGGAAGCTAATTCCACCTAATACGCAACTTCTCAGTGCTTCTGTGGATCACTAGTGATATCTGCATTGCTTACTGTACTTATTTCCTTGTTTCACTTGAAAGAAAGTTACTGTTTGTCCTTTTTGCATTTAGTTACTTGTAACACATTGCACTCAAGTTACCTGGCACTTGCTCACTAAAGCAATTATATAAGTCAGCACTAAAAATTAAAAGCACTACACCCTCACTCCCCACTGGCCCTTGTTTTCAATTAAGGATTTCCCAATATTATTCTAGCATGTCCAAAGGTCAGTTGTCAATCTCCTCTCCGTCCAGCTGGTGAATGTGGGAATCTTGAGGCAATGTTATAACTGCCTCATGTACACAGACAACCCTCTCCTCCTCCCACATAACACAAATACTTGAGAGATGCAGCTATTTAGCCAAACTGGAGGCTGAGCTCTCTCAACGCAGGACTGGCAAGACCAGACAGGAGGAGAAGGCAACTACACACACCACAAAACCAGCCTCACATAATGCTACCACTCCACTGAATCAAACACATAAACACACAAAGACATACTGGAGGCTCTGAGTAAAAATTTACCTAAACAGCAGAGGCCTCCAAAGCAGACACCCAAACAACTGCTACCTCAAGACACCCCACAAGCAACACATAAACCACAAAAGCAGTGTGCAAGCAGTCACAGCCCTTACAAATACAACACCAAACATACTTGTCATAGGTGACTCCATAGTCAGACACACTGACGCCCCACTCATCAGGCTGAACAAGGAGAGGGTCACAGTAAGCTGCCTATCGGGCTAGAATCCGCCACATAACACAAGCACTGGTCACTCCACGGCAAGTACAAATATGACACAGTCATTGTCCATGCTGGTGTGAACGACCTGAGACGCACTCCCTGGACTACATGAAAAGAGACATAGAGGAGCTCTCTGATTATGTAGCCCAGGCAGGTATGACCCTAACCCTGAGCAGTATCCTTCCTTCACCAAGAATGATGCCACAATATAGAGACAAGATGATCAGCTTTAACAATTGGCTTAATGTCTGGTGTCATTCAAAGGGGATCCAGTGTCTGTCTGCCTGGGATGACATGCTTGACAAGCCACGCTGCTTCTCAAGGGACGGCTTGCACCTGTCACCCTGGGATTCCGGATATTGGCTAAGGCTCTTGCCACCCCCATAGTGCCTTTTTAGGCAAGGCTCAAATTCTAAACCTACCACCCTAGAAAACAAAATGGGAAGAAATTGAGGGTAATGCTGCTCAATGCCAGAAGTCTAAATCTCAAAATGCACGCACTCGAGGCCCTTCTCAGTATGGAGAACATCGATGTCTGTGCTGTAACTGAAACCTGGTTCAAGGCTCCTGAGAGCACCCCGCACTATTAGGTTTTACCTCATATCATGCCCGCCCCAAAATCCGGACCACTCCACAAAAGGAGGTGTATCCATATTCATAAAGGATACTCACACCTCCAGGTTGGTGGCAACGCATGAAGCTCGGAAACCATCCAGGTGCAACTAACCATAGGCAAACTGCTCTACAAATTGTAGCATGCTACAGGCCACCCTCTCAAACTCAGGAACCCCACACAGCCTTCCTGAAGACACTGGAGGGTATAAATGTATCTCCAAACACCATCATATTGGGTGACTTCAACTACCCGAATATAGACTGGGAACATTACTCAAGCCCTAACTTTCTAGCCCAACGGTTCCTGGAGTTCATAAATTAATGCCATGGAACAGCTAGTCACTGTTCCCATGAGAGGAGAAAATATACTAGATCTCATTGTCACAAACATGGGGACAAAATGCTCCACACCGAAGTATATCCCTCATTGGTGAGATCTGATCATAAACTAATCTCACTGGAAATCCACATCCCGCCCCCACCCCAAACAAAAAGACCATAGTGAAGAACTTCTCTAAAGCAAACTTCACACTACTCAAGACTGGTGTGGTATCCTTCAAGGCCCCTGAGTCAGAGGAAACCACAACCCAAGCTGCGGAAGCCCTTACAAATGCCTTCTATGAACACCTCCAGGACTGCATGGATCAGGCAATCCCAAATAAAACCAAGACTCTTTCCACAAAGGGCAAACGTCCAGTCTGGTGGACCCCAGCCATTAACAAACTTTACAATAAGAGGAGAAAGCTATTACATGATAGAACAAAATCCATAAAAGGGAAGTCACCCTGATCATTATTAGTAAAAAAATACGAGCACTCATAAAATCAACTAAGGCCAATTTTGAGAGAAAAATTGCCATGGATTCAAAGGACAATCATAAGGCCTTTTTCAGCTATGTTAGGAACCTGGGTGGAAACTCACAGATATGCTCAGAATTAGTCCAAAAGGATACAAAATCACTGAACCCACAGACATTGCCAACATACTGGCAGACAGGTTCAGTGCAAACTTCACCCCTCTCCCTAAAGGAGAGATAACTATCCCAGCCGAGTGTAGCCTCCCGGACATCTCAAATGCGCAGGTGAAAGCTGCTCTCTAAAGCTAAAAACACAGCATCAATTGGACCGGATGGTGTCCCCGGCTGTGTGCTACAAGAGCTAAATGAGGAATTAAACCCGCACATAAGGCAGCTGTTTAATCTCAGCCTTACCACAGGATACGTGCCCAAGGAGTGGCATACGGCAACTGTGGTCCCACTCCACAAAGGTGGCGCCCTAGGACCCTGGTAATTACCGCCCATAAGCTTAACAAGTCTAGTCTGCAAAGCTATGGAGAGGATCATAATGGAGCTCATAAACAAAGATATAGGGACTTGCAGACATTGGACCCGACCCAGTTTGGCTTTGTCAAGGGAAGATCATGCCTTTTGAACTTGGTCGACTTCTTGAAATAGTCACCAAGGCCATTGATGAGGAAAGGCAGTCCATACAGCCTACCTTGACCTTGCAAAGCTTTTCACACAATACCCCACTGGTATTGTAGAAAAACTTACCAGCTTAAATGTAAACCCATATGTCACAAGATGGGTTGCAAACTGGCTTAAGGACAGAACCCACAGGGTTAGAGTTGCTGGCGCTGTGTCAGACTCCAAGCCGTCACAAGTGGTGTCCCACAGGGCTCGGTCCTTGGCCCCTATTGTTTGGCATCTACTTCTCAGAAGTACAGGCCAACATGGGAGGACTTTGGCTGACAAAGTTTGCAGATGACTGCAAACTGGGCCATAGTGGAAAGTGCATCGGACACGGATATCCTTCAGAAGGGACTCACGGAAACAGATAGCTGGTGCCAGAGCCATGGCCTGAAGTTAAACGCCAAAATGTATAGTCATACCCTTCGGGAAAAACAAGGTAACCCCAAGCTACCATATAGGTGGCAATCCACTAAGCACAGAAGAGGTTATCAGGGACCTGGGGACCCAGGTTGACAGTGGCCTTTCTTTGACACTCACATTGCTAAAGTGGTTAGAAAGACCTTCTACATTGCCCACCTGATCATGAAGGGATTCACATCCAGATCTAGTGAGGTCATTGTTCCCTGTACTCTTCACTTATCAGACCAATGATCGAGTACAATGCCCCATTCGGGATGTATCTCACCCGACATCTGCAGCAATTGGAGAGACCCCAAAAGTTCCTCACCAAAAGGATAAAGGGACTCCAAAATCTGTCATATGCTGCCAGATTGAAGAAACTCCAGCTCTATTCAGTCGCATACCGTCTGCTCAGAGGTGACATGTGCCTGACATACAAGGCCATGTCCAACCCAGAATTAATGGACATGCTCCACCTCAAAAATCCAAATCCACCAAAACCACTAGAGCAAGCGACTTAAACCTTAGCACGGATATAAATAGGACGTGCTGGAGGGATAGATTTATCACTCAGAGACTCCCTATGCTGTGGAATAAAATCCCGGTCCATGTGAGGCAGAGCACCTCGCTGACTCTGTTCAAGAGAAATCTAGACCTGTGGATGGGAGATCATAGGTTTACCCCGGGAATCATCTCTGGGTCACTGCTGGACAGAGGCATAACAAACTAATGGGCACAGTATTTTTTCATATAAGGGGTGGCGTAAGCCACAATAATTTGGGCTAGGCTTATAAATGCCTTAGGGCAGATAGCCTAGTATAAACCTATGAACCTATGAACCTATGAACAAGTGCACATCTATGGTGAAGGACAGCAAATTGTGTAATATCATAGTTTATACTGTACCTGTGCATAAATGTAGCATTGATTGTGGACCAATGCATATTGTGAATCAGCTAACAATACCTCTCCCTCCCTTCCAAGTAGGTCCCTCGACTCTACATGAGGTACAGCAGCCTGAAGCCAGTGAATATGAGATCTTGCTGTTTTGGCTCATTAGTACTCCAGGCATGTTAAGGTGTTACACACAGCCATCTGGCAATATCTGCATGATCACTTGTAGTGGGGTTCACTGCCTAATATCACAGTGGATATCACAGGGGCCTATTTGCATGTGATGTCATATATCTGTAGCATACCTACCTCACAAACCTGTCATTGCAGGACATCTGCATAAAGATTGGCAAAATGCGGGGACAAAGAGCCAGGAGTAGAGACATATTGTGGACATTGCTGTTATACAGTGCATATGAAAGGTGTACACACCTATTAGAATGCCAGGTATTTCTGATATATGACAATGTGAGCATAATACAGAAGACCAAACCTATACCCAACCTTTCCTGTGACCTATAATCTGTACAATGCAATTGACAAACAAATCTGTTAGTGGGACAAGTATGTGACATGAAAATTGTCCAAGAAACTAGATGCATATGTATGCACAGGATGAAGATCATACTGCGGTGCAGCACCATGTGACAAAATCACAGCAGTACATCATATTCCATACACACCTGCTATCATTTACAGACTTTTGGATCAACTGCAAGTAACACTCAGCCCACATACCAAGGATATCCCAACACAGACCCACAGTTGCCTGCTACAGCAAAAGCCATGGTTCACATACAGCTTAACATGCTGCAAAGGAATCATGTGTTAGAAAGGTATCAGCCTGGAGAAGGCTACAGAAACATACCCACAGCATTGCATATGCCATGGAACACAGAGCAGATAGTCATCGAAAGGTGTTCCGGATATGGTGCAACAGTGACATTGTGAAGAAGAGGACATCCCTACATGTATGTGGAGGATACAATACCAGCAATGTCCAGGGAGGCTGCAAGGAGCTGTACAGCAACACCAAAGGAGTAGCAGCAATCTCTGGTAAGTACTGTGTGTGTATTACATGTGACAACAGTCTTATTTGGTCTTCACATGTCTTGGCTATATGATGTGTTTGGAGGATGGCAGATGTTCCTCAAAACAAACAACATCCAGTCCTGGGTAACTTCTGGACAACAATACATCAACTTTTTTAAAAAGCATGTGTGTAAATGTGTTAAGTTGTTATGAGACCAATGTTAACCTGTCTTTGTCCACAATTTGGTCATGTTATTTTGGTCATATAAAACCACTGCACAACAGCAGAAGCACACTACCCACACAGTGAAGCAGGCTGATGGCAGTGTCTTGCTTTAGGTTTGCTGTTCACAACTTAGAACTGGGGCTGTAGCCAATTTGGAGTGTATTATGACCAGTTTCAAACACCAGTCCCTTGTGGCTATAATCCTTCTGGTGTCTGCCACATACCTGTGTATGGGGAGGTATGTCAACATTGCACACAGCAATTGCCCACATCTGACATCCACTGGGTAAAAGGATGTCTACAATCTGATATATATATATATATATATATATATATATATATATATATATATATATATATATATATATATATATATATAATGTATATATATATATATATATATATATACGTGTGTGTGTGTGTGTGTGTGTGTATGAGGGATACAGTATGATGCACAATCAGTATGGTGACCTGAGAAGCGCTGTGCACAGTGGATGGCTTTGCAATCTGACATATTTAGAGGTGTTCTGCAAGGGAGTGTGTGCAAACATTGCACACTCTCCCTTGCAGAGAGAGTGTGCAAACATTGCCATGGCAAGATGTGCCATGCTGATACATACCTTTCCAAGAGTACTGAATGCTGTGATGAGATGAACAGGTGCTTTACCAAAGTATCAGTTTACAGGTGTGCACCCCTATGCAACCAGATATTGTAGTCATATGATGTACTATATGTGTACCCTACCTGATGTGTTTGTTCTTCAATTGGAATGCACATGTTGTATGTCATATGAAATGGTGGAAATATTATGGCAATATCACTGGTGTCTCATGTGATCTGTCACAAAATTATTGCTTGTTAAAACGGGTTTGTACACTTACTATGTACACTGTAAGCTTGGGAAGTTGTTTCAGTATCCAACCTTGTTTTCACATACATGTGCTGCAGGTTATGCCATCTTCATATCACAGTGTGACATTAAGTAGGGTCACCAATCCACTGGACCAACCAGTAATGTATCAAACACACATAGGAGGTATGATCAGCAGACAGGAAAGATGAACCACATATGTAGATATTCCTGGAAACTCTGTACAGTTGGTAGGTTTGTTCTGTAGGTTTGGCCACAGTGCTATACAGATGAACAGCAGTAATGCTTACATGGGTGCAGTGTGTTGTAGGTGAAGGCTCACTACCAAATAAAAACACTCACATGGTGTAAATTTGTAGTTATGGTAAGTTGAAAGGTATGCACTGCATAATGTTGAGGACCAGTCCAGAGTGTGTCTGCTTTGGTCTGATTGTGTGTCATGACTGTCATCTGTTGCCTAATGTGAGGTCTGTGGAATGACTCTGGGACACCATGTGTGTGTGTGTGTGTGTGTGTGTGTGTGTGTGTGTGTGTGTGTGGCACCAAACTTTATAGTGCTAATAGTAATGTACATATGTTGTCTTTTTCTCACAGGTGGCCATGGTGGTCACAGTCCCTCCTGCTGGGTAAGAAATATTACTTTGTTTGGTGACTCTGACCATGATGATACCCATAGGGAGGCACAGGTGGAGTTGTCAGAGGGTTGGCATCCTACCTATTTCAACCCCATCATCGCACACAGTCATAGTGCCAAATCATTCCCCAACACCAGTGGCCACAATAGAAGGACAGCTGGGTGCTGGCACAGAACATGCAAGTGTGGCGACTATGGCAAGTGAGCGCCCAGGCATTGGCCATAGTTAAAGTACTGGCAAGGTCCCACACAGGCAGGCAGGGGTGCATGGAGGAGAATGGCTGCCTGTCCAGCCCATGTTGGAAGTGCCACTGCTGCAGTAACCAGGCACATGTTTCTGTCCATAATGGATGCACAGACATGTAATGAATGTAACAACAGACTAGTGCACAGGCTGGTGGAAGAATATCTCCCTGGTGCCCGTGGCAACCTTCACGAAATCATTGCAGCCATACATTAGGGCAGTGAGATCACAGATAGATGGTGGGGTCAGGTCGTGGCACTCCTCCACCATGGAGTATCTGTGCTTGAATATATGGCAGACGGGAGGCAGCAGCCATGTGAAGGTATCTCAGAACCACGATCGTCTGGGCGTGCACGTGGCCATGCACCATCACATTCCCATACAGGCGGTAACACCAACACTAGTGAGGGTAGTGTGATGTCCATGGCAAGATGTGCAGGCAATGGACATGTGGTCCTAGACGGTCCCAACAGGGTCTCAGATCCAGCAGACATACGTCACCATCAGGGAGCAGTACTGTCTCTGGCCTTTCCAGCCTTGTCAGTAGTGGTGCCCGAGATACTCTTGGCAGATCCAGTTCCCGTGTCCATGGCCGGAGGTGGTGAACTGTACACCCTGCCATGTATGGACCACAGCTGTCCAGAAAACATCAGTGTATGGCAGCCGCATGGAGTGTCTGTGTACACACACACACACACACACACACACACACACACACACACACACACACACTAAACTCACCTCCACACATGCACCACACCCACACAGGCCATGCCAATCCCATACCTGAAACACACACCCATACTGTCAACCAAATGGTGCAGCCTAGGGCTCTGGCAAAACCACAAAACACCCTTTGCATATAATGAAACCTGTGCCAGATCCCTAACATCCGAAACATCGATGCAGGGTCATGCACATATGCGTCTGATATACAGGTTGAACTTAATAAATTGTATGTAGGTAATGCTGTGTAAGGTGCTATCATCTGGCATTTGTAAGGGGTACACATCAGAGTGTGTGTGTGTGTACATTTTAAGCCATGATGCATTATTGCTATTCTTAATGCTGACTGAATGTGTTGTCACATGCTGTATCCTGTTTGTGTTCTAGGCCACTGTGTGTCATCAGGATGTGGGCCTGCAGCAAGACCAAGGTGTATGGCAGTGCAGTAATACATCAACCATGTCATAGGCAAGGTACAGCTGTATCTGCACATATTTCACAGGTCTGTACAACAGTGATTGCATATGCTTTGCAGATTATAGGGCTGAGGGTTGTATATAGGTTTATGGTGATTGACAACATCTGTTTCAGAGTGGAGAGTAGTAAGTGTGGTGGTTTGGACACACCTCCATTTGCTAATAACCACACCCCCAGGGAGTATTCATCAAACAAACACACTGAGATTACTACACACACACACACACACACACACACACACACACACACACACACACACACACACACACACACACTCTTGGCAGTACTGAGATCCATTGGTTCATAACTGCATAGATGTGTAATAACATGAAGGCTCTACAAGGCTAGCCCAAGGAAATACCTTGGCATCAGGCCACATGAAAATAGTCCCCAGTGGGGCTAATGAGTATACTCACTGGATTGATCCCCAGGGGTGGGTATTGTATTCCCCATCCACTCATCCAGATGTGTATTGTGGATGGCCAGTGATGTGCATTACTTCACATGTATGTGATTTATATTCCATACCATGGACAGTGCCTGGGGTGTGAACCAATCCCACAAGCATGTCCTTTGGAGTGTGGACATGTGTTTGAGATATCTGGGACATGTTGTATGGACGGATTGGGATTTTCAGATGTAGCATTTCTGACCCAGCTTGGTTGAGGCATGGCTGTGTAACTCAGGCAGTGGTTGCACCTACATAGACAGTATGATACAGGGATTCATTGGTGTTATAGGAGTCTGTCCATACAGGGCATGTGTGTAAGGTCTGGTATTATCTTTGTGGGGTACATTTATAGCCTGTACAGTTGTTGCAGGTGTTCAGTGGCATACATTGTGAAAGGGCCACTGTACACATTCACTGGGCTACAGAGGGGAGGGTACAGGGTGACCATGTCCTTTTACTTGCTGGATAACACACACTTAGTCAGGTGATATAACACATAGAAGTGCTTTCTGATGTCAGTGGCACTGTTGTGGTTAACAGACAGCTCACTGTCAACCCATGTTCCTCTTATGTTATAACAGCATTACAGTTCAGTGGACTATCAGCAGTGTATTACTTCATGTGAACTATGGTGTTCACAAAGGTAATGGCGGCACATCTCCTGGCATTCAGGTAATGCCAAGGATTCTGACAACAGTTGTATGTGTCATAGTGGTCTTTGTGCATGATGTAAACATCACACAGGGTCCACAGTGTAAATGATGCCAGTCTGCACAGCAGAACTTACGAGCATGTGCAGCATTGGGCCACCGACCTCATCCACCATGCCCATCAATGGGTGGCTACTGTAATCAGGGATTGGCTAGCCACAGGTGAGGGCCCACCCATCCAGCACCCACTGACAACTATCGAAGAGCTCCTTGCCAAACTTGTGGCACATGCCCTATGCACAAGCCATGACACTGAGGGAAGCATTGTGGAGGTGGGCTACACACACACACACACACACACACACACACACACACACACACACACACACACACACACACACACACACACACACACACACACACACACACACACACACACACACACACACACACACACACACACACACACACACACACACACCGAGGAGCATACAGGTAAGGGCTCAGTGGGGATTAGTACAGTAAGGTTCCAGACATACATGTATCTATATTGTATCTACATGCATGTGTCCGGTCCAATTGCAGTTGTGGATGGGGTTTTCTAATGCACAGAGGGGCACATCTATGGTGAGGACAGGACATTGTGTATTATTGCAGTTAGTACTGTAGATGTGCAGACATGCTGCATCCATCCTGTACCAAGGCCACATGTGAGTCTGCTGACAATAACTCCCTCTCACAAGTACTTTGGACCCTCTGGTCTGCATATGGGACAGCAGCCTGAATCTGGTGAGAATGACATTGTTCTATTGTTGCCTGGCAATATCCCAGGCATGTGAAGCGCATGCAATTTACCATGCACACAACCATCAGTAATAGCTGTATTGCTTTATGTAATAGCTATACAGGTTCATAGGTAGGTATTAGGATATCTGCCCGAGGGCATTTATAAGCCTAGCCAGAGTGTGTCAGATTTCGCTGCCCCATTGATTAATTAATTGATCCTCTGACAAGCAGAGCCAGTTAAGTGATCCCAGGGGTGTATTTTCTGTTATCCATCCACTTGTCAAGGTTTCTCTTGAAGAGTGTTAGGGAGGGCTCTGCCTAATGTAGTTTGTAATTTTGTTCCAAAGCATGGGGAGTCTCTGTGACAGGAATCTATCCCTCCAGCATGTTATATTTATTGTTGTGGCAAGGTTTAGCTCACTAGAGCGCATGGCTCGCAGTGACTTAAATTTGTTTAGGTGGAGCATGTCCATCAATTCTGAGTTGGACACGGCTTTGTAAGTCAGGCAGAGATCATCTATGAGTAAGCGAGACGCCACTGAGTACAGTCGGGCTGCATAGGACATATGTTTGAGGCCAGTAATCCTCTTGTTGAGGTACTTTTGTGTTCTTTCCAGCTGTTGAAAGTGTCTTGTGAGGTACATCCCAAATGGGGCATTGTACTCTATGATGGGTCTAATGAGTGATGAGTAGAGTGGCTCTATAACATCTTTCTTTCTTGATGCGAACCCTTTAGTAATTAGATGGACCACATAGAAGGATTTCCTAACTACTTTGTCAATATGATTGTCAAAGGAGAGATTACTATCTACCTGGGTTCCCAGACCTCTTATTACCTCTTCTGTATTAAGGGGGCTGCCATCTATGTGGTAATCTTGGGTGTTTTGTTTTTCCCAAATGGGATGGCTGTGCATTTTTTGGCATTTAACTTGAGGCCATGACTTTGACACCAGGTGTCCATCTCAGCAAGGCCCTTTTGGAGGATGTCCGTGACAGCCAGAGAGTCACTTATGGCTCCCAGTTTGCAGTCATCGGCGAACTTGGTTAGCCATAGTCCTCCTGTGTTTGCTTGTACTTCTGAGAAGTATAAGCTGAACAGTAGGGGTCCCAGGACTGAGCCTTGCGGGACACCACTTGTGACTGGTATAGAGTCGGACCTGGAGCCCGCTATTCTTACCGTGTGAGTTCTGTCTGTAAGCCAGTTGGCAACCCATCTCATGACATAGAGGTTTATGCTCAGGCTGGTGAGCTTTTCTGTAATACCCGAGTGGGGAATGGTGTCGAAAGCCTTGGCAAGGTCAAGGTAGGCTGTGTGAACCACCTTTTCCTCGTCTATGGCCTTGGTGGCTATCTCGAAGAAGTCAGTCAGGTTTAGTAGGCATGATCTGCCCTTAACAAAGCCGAACTGGATTGGGTCAATTGTTTGGAGGTTCTCAATGTCTTTGTTAATGAGTTCCATGATGATGTGCTCCATAGCCTTGCAGACCATGCTAGTTAGGCTTTTGGGGTGATAGTTACCAGGGTCAGTTGTGGCCCCTCCTTTGTGGAGAGGAATAACTGTTGCTGTGTACCATTCTATGGGCATGTAGCCTGTGGAGAGGCTGAGGTTGAACAGCGTGTTTAGGTGGGGGGTTAGCTCATTCTGTAGTTTGTGCAAGACGCAGACTGGGACACCATCTGGTCCCACTGATGCTGTGTTTTTTGCTTTTGAAAGGGCTGTTTTCACCTGTCCGTCTGTGATTTTTGGTACACTACACTTTTCCAGTATTGTTGTGGGCTTTTTTGGAGGTGAGAGGGGGGTGAAGTTTGCACTGAATCTATCTGCCAGGATGTTGGCAGTATCAGTAGGTTCAGTATATTGTGCGCTATTTTGCACTAGTTCAGTGCATATCTGCGACTTGCCACTTAGATTCTTAACATAGCTAAAGAAGGCTTTGTGGTTTTCTTTTGAATCCTTGGCTATTTTTCTTTCGAAGTTAGGCTTGGATGATTTCATGAGGGACCGTAGTTTCTTACTGATACTGATCAGAGTTATCTTTCCTTCTTGAGATTTGCTTTTTTTTCTGAACTAGTTTCCTACTTCTATTGTATAGCCTGTTTATGGCAGGGGTCCACCAAACTGGTTTCCTTCTCTTAGGTGAGTGAGTTTTTATTTTGCTAGGGATGGCACGATCCATGCATCCTTGCAGGTGCTCATAAAGTGCATTTGTAAATGTTTCTGCATCTTGGGCAGCATTATCCTTTAGCATGGGGGCTGTGAAACTTACCACCTCTGTCTTAAGTAAGGTGAAGTTTGCTTTAGAAAAGTTTTTTACTGTGGTTTCCTTAGTTGGGGGTGGTGGTGGGGCGTGGACATCCAGAGTGATTAGTTTATGGTCTGATCTAACCAGTGACAGGTTGACCTCTGGTGTGGAACACTTGTTGCCCATGTTGGTGATGACCAGCTCCAATATGTTTTCACTTCTGGTAGGGGAGTTTACAAACTTATCCAAGGCATTTGATTGATGTATTCCAGGAAGCGCTGGCCCTGGGAGTTTGTACTCGAGTAGTTTTCCCAGTAAATGGTAGGGTAATTGAAATCACCCAATATTAGGGTGTTCGGTAGGACCTTCATGTTTTCCAGTGTCTCCAGAAAGGTGGAGTGGTGGTCCTGGGTCATGGAGGGTGATCTGTAGCAGGCCACAGTTTGCATTGCAGATTTGCTCGATGTTAGCTGCACATGGATGATCTCAGAGGTATCATGCTGTGCCACTAACCTGGAGGTGTAGGTATCCTTGATGAATATGGATACACCCCCTCCTTTTGTGTTTCAGTCCATGTTCTGTGGCCGAAATGTGTGGTATGCATTGTAGCCCGGTAGTGCTGGGGTGCTCTCTGGAGCCTTGAACCAGATTTCAGTTATTGCACAGATGTCAACGTTCTCCATACTGAGGAGTGCTTAGAGCACGTGCATTTTGAGATTTAAACTCCTGGTGTTGAGTAGCATAACCCTCAGTTTTTTGTTAATTGTGCTGTTTACAGAGGTGGGTTTGACTTTGTAGCCTTGCCAAAAAAAGGCACTATGGGGGCAACAAGAGCCTTGACCAGTATTCGAAAGCCTAGGGGTGACAAGTGCAAGCTGTCTCTTGCAAAGCAATGCGGCTTGTCGAGCATGTTGTCCCAGGCTGACACACTGGATCCCCTTTGAATTACACCAGAAGCTGAAATTTATAATTTTTTCTTTATACTGAGGTATCATTCTTGGCGAGGGCAGGATGCTACTTAGGGTCAGGGTCATACTTTGCTTGTTTTACATGTTCACTTGTGCTAGGGTTAACTGTATTGCATCACAGTGGTCACCAATGGGGCCTATCTGATGTGAATTCAACATTCCTGTAGCATACCTCACAACTTGTCAGTGCCAAGACGTCTGGACAGAGGTCAGCAAAATGGGCTGGACAAATGGCCTAAGGTAGCATCATGAATGACACATCAGTGGTATATAGTGGATATAAATTGTGTAGACACCCCTCTTAGGATGCAAGGTGTTCCTGCTACATACTAATTTGGACCACAATATGACAGTCCACACCTCTTCCAGCCTGTAATGTGACACATAACAGGAACAGTACACCTGTAAAACCATGCATCTGGACTCATGTATTGCACCTACAATCCTGGCCACTTTTGAGGGTGGCAGACATCGTATCAGCGTGATGTTTCAGTCAGGCATGATACCTCATGCTGCCATATGTGTCATTACACTCACTGTGGCCTATTTGGCTATAATATCACATACATGGGCATTGTTAAGGCCCACACACCACTTCCAACCACGTATAGGTTGCAAACATATGGATATGACAGACACATCTGTACAGAGGACTGTGCATTGGTTTAACCTGCTGCAGAAGTCCCACTCCTCTTTCTTGATGTACTGGAAAATATTAGGGTTCAACCAAACACCCTAATAATGGGCGATTTCAACTGCCCCACCATTAACTGGGAAAACTACTCATGTACCAACTCCTTCACACAACGCTTTCTAGAATTCATAAACTCCAATGCCCTGGATCAACTTATCCACACCTCCACCAGGGGCAACAATATCTTAGACCTAGTCATTACAAACATGAGTGACCGGTGTTCCACACCTGAAATCAACTCCTCGTTTGTCCGATCCAACCATCCACATCCCGCCCCCCTCCTCCATTAAGGAAGCAATGGTAAAAAATTTCTTCAAAGCCAACTTCATGCTTTATAAAACAGAAGTGGTGAACTTCATGACACCCATACAGATGGACAATACAGTTACGACTGCTGAATTCTACACAAATGCACTCTATAAGCAGTTACACAAGTGCATGGATCGTGCTATCCCAAACAGAACCAAGATGCTATCCTCCAAAAAAGGAAGCCAATCTGGTGGTCCCTTGCCATAAACAAACTATACAACAGAAGGAAAAAATTGTTGCAAAAGAAAGTAAAATCCCATGAGTGGAGGAGCTCCCTGGTCAGCCTCAGTAAGAAGCTGAGATTCCTTATAAGATCCTCCAAAGCTAGCTACGAAAACAAAATCACCACTGATTCTAAGGACAACCACAAAGCATTCTATGGCTATGTCAAGAATGTCAATGGCAATACCCCGTTCTGCTCTGGGTTACAGCACAACGGCATGAAAATTACAGAACCAACTGATATTGCCAACATCCTGGCAGATAGGTTCAGTGCTACTTTACCCCCCCCCACCCCCTAAAGGGCCCATATCTATACAGGAATAATGCAGAGTCCCTGTAATCACAACTACGCAGGTAAAAGCTGCACTCTCTAAAGCCAAAAACACAGCATCCATGGGACAAGACAACATCCCAGGCTGCATTTTACATGAACTTCAGAATGAACTGGTTCCCCACCTAAGCACCACATTCAGTCATAGCCTCACATCAGGCTTTGTGCCCACTGAATGGTGCACAGCAACAGTTATCCCACTCCGCAAAGGGGGAGTCACCACTGATCCCATGAAATATCGCCCTATTAGCCTGATGAGCCTGGTCTGCAAGGCCATGGAATGTATCATCATGGAACTCATAAACAAAGACATTGGTAACCTCCAAACTCTGGATCCCACACAGTTCAGGTTTGTGAAAGGCAGATCATGCCTCCTGAATCTGATCGACTTCTTTGAGGCAGTCACCAAAGCCATAGATGATAAGGTGGTTCACACAGTCTATCTTGACCTCACCAAGGCTTTTGATACCATCCCCCATTCTGGAATTATAGCTAAACTCACTAAACTAGGTATAAATCCCTACATCACAAGATGGGTTGCCAACTGGCTCACTGGCAGAACCCACACTGTAAAAGTTGCACACTCCAAATCTGAGCTCAAACCAGTGACAAGTGAAGTACCACAGGGTTCAGTCATGGGATCTCTCCTGTTTGGTATCTACTTCTCTGAAGTACATGCTAACACAGAAGGCCTCTGGCTAATGAAGTTCACAGATGACTGCAAACTAGGAGCCATAGTCAAGTCCCCAAATGATGTGGTAATCCTACAGAAGGGTCTCGCTGAGACAGATGCCTGGTGTCAGAGCCTTGGCCTCAAGCTCAATGCCAAAAAGGGGATTGTCATCCCCTTTGGTAAAAACTCTGTACCCATGAACTACTACATAGACAGCAGTCTACACCGAATATGTGATAAGAGACCTTGGGATCTAGGTGGACAGTAGTTTGTCCTTTGATAGTCACATTGCCACAGTAGTCAGGAAGTCCTTCTATGTGGCACACCTCATCATAAAAGGGTTCTCATCCAGGAAAAAGAGGTCATTGTTCCCCTCTACTTGACACTCATTAAACCCATTATAGAGTACAATGCCCCTTTTGGAATGTACCTCACAAGACATCTGCAGCAGCTGGAAAGGCCACAGAAGTACCTCATAAAGAGGATTACTGGCCTCAAACAGATGCCCTACACTGACCTTCTCAAAAAACTCCAGCTTTACTCCATAGCATATCGCCTACTCTGAGGTGATCTCTGTCTAACATATAAAGCTATGTCAAACCCAGAGATTCTGGACATACTGCACCTAAAGAAATCCCAATCCCTCTGAGCTACATGCTGTAGGGATCTAAACCTTGTCACCACAATAAACAGGACATGATGGAGGGATAGATTCCTGTCTCAGAGACTTCCCATACTTTGGAACAGGCTACCCATCTATGTCAAGCAAAGTTCTTCATTAGCACTCTTCAAGAAAAATCTTGAGTGGATAGGAAATATGAAATACACCCTGGGGATTACTTCTGTGTCTCTGCTCAACAGTGGCACAGGAAAATAACTTTCTTGGGTGGCGTAAGCCAGGGAACTTTGTTGGCTAGGCTTATGTAAGCCCTCGGGCCGATAGCCTAGTACCTAATTATGAACCTATGAGAGGCAGATGCTGTTATCACACTATATAAAGTAATGGTAGCAGGAGGTGGTCACCAGCCACGTATGGTATACACCTCAAAATGGTATAAGCCACACCAGATGTGGTCTTCACACACACACACACACACACACAAACAGTTGCCAACATTAGAACTCCTGCCTATCTAGGTATTCCTACTGTAGTGCTATGTAGTTATCAAACACGCCACAGAGTTTCTATATTTCCACCTCTTCCAAAGGTACATCTCAGGTGGATGACATCAACAGGACTACTAAATTGGAGTGAAGGGAAGTGTGAAGGGTAGTACACAGGTCAAAAATGGTATAAACCAGGCAGTACTTGATACACACACACACACACACACACACACACACACACACACACACACACACACACACACACACACACACACACACACACACTCTGCCAGTATTGGGATTAGAACTCCTGCCTTTCTAGGTATGTCTACTATAGTGTTGCACAATTACTGCACATGCTATAGAGATTACTGAACTTTCACATGGCCAAAGCTGCTGGTAAACGCATAGCTGTGGTAAAGTATTACAGGTGGCAGTCTGCCTTCTGTTCCACTCGTAAATCATGCTAGTTCTTCCTGTCCTGCACTTCAGCTAGCATTATTGCTTGGCACTTCACCAGGTTATTGTATTAAGACGTGGCACACCTGAGAGCCGTCAGCAGTACTCGTTCATCACAGATGTAGCCCCAGTACTTACTAGTTATGTCCAACCCTCCTGGCATGTTTGTAGGGTGGTTGTCTGTACTTTCACCCATTAAGCTGGAGCACTTGTCCATTCTGAGGCACTGTTGCAACCTCCTCATGTACACCGACAACCCTCCCCTCTAAAGTCCAAACACTCAAACTTGTGATGGTTACCCATGTATCACCCACTGTGGACATATGCACTCTCCAGCAAAGACTGGACTAGCAGGACATGAGGATATGATCAACACCTGCATCACACCATGTGGAACATGTAGCTCTCCATGACAGCCACTTTGACAGCCATGACATACAGTGAAAAGCCACACACCCAACTTCCCAGAAGCACTCAATGGACATTTACCCAAACAGTGCAGACCAGCAAGACAGACACCCACTCAGACACTGTGACATGGAACATGCCAAGGGACACATATTTAACATACACAGTGTGCCCCTCAACCTAAGCTCCTAAGGCTAACCACCTTGCAGAATACAGTGATCATGGGCATCTCAATACTGAGGCACACACATATCCCACTCACTAAGTTGAATATGGAGCAGGTAAATGCCAAATATCTATCACATGCCAGCATCCAACCCATGACACAGCCAGTCATGGCACTCCACAACAACTACAAGTATCACTCTGTATCCATGTAGGTGTGAATGACTTAGGACACACCTCCCTGGACTACATGACAAGAGACATGGTTGAACTCTCTCATAATGCGGTCCAGGCAAGTGTGACAGTTGCCCTGTGCATTGTACCACTGTAACCCAGAATGATGCTGCAGTACTATCAACTGATTGACTGTAACATTGGCTTACGTGTTCTGTGTCATTCTCAGGGGATCCAGTACCTCTCTGCTTGGAATGACATGATTGACAGAACCCAATGCCTTGCCACAGATGCCCTAAATCTGTCACTACTGGTTTTCCAGGTACTGGCTAAGTGTCTTGCCACCCCTATGATGCTTTATTCAGCAGTGTTCCTAATGTTATTACCACCATAAGAGCTACACATGTATGCAATCTGAGGGTCATGCTTCTCAACAGCAGACATCTGTCAGGATGCAGTCAGTCATAGCAGTTGTTGGAGTGGAAGACACATGTCGGCTGTAATGGAGAGGTGGTTCACAGCATTCCTGCAGTATCAGGCTATGACACATTCCACAGCTGTCAACTCCCAAACATGGACCACATCACACCTCCAGAGGTGGTGTTGTCTCCATATTCGTTATGGCTAGGAACACTTCCAGACTAGTATCCCATCATAATGCATTGGAGATACTTCTGGTACCACTGCCTTGGGGTAATAGTGCAAGCCAAACCATAGCCCACTATGGGTCCACATCTATGTCCCTAGACTGTCAATGCACATTCCTCAACACCCTGCCATCTATGATGGTCCAATGCAACACTGACAAATTATGAGTCTTCAACTACCCCTCCATCACCTGGTGAATGTGGCCAAGCATAAGTACAGTGGCCCAACAAATCTGGGATTCATCATTTCCATTCCCCTGGACCAGCTCATACTGACCCATGGTAGAGGATGCAACAACCTTTACCTTTGTTGATTACTTAAATATGGGACTGTTGCTCATCCATAGATGTCAATCCCTGCATGGTGAGATTCACACAGACTGTAATCAACATGGAACTCAACATGTCAGCCACAACCCGCACAAAGGTAACCACCTTGCAAAACCTCTCCAAAGCTGGCTTTGCAGCCATGAAAACAGGGGCGGATGTCTTCACTGCACCCATGGCAATGGCAAATAGCTGCATGATTGTAGAATCATACACATAGGCACTGTACAAAGAGGTACATGAATGCATGGTACTAGCCAGAGCCAACCGAACCAAGACACTGTCCTCCAAACACTGGGAGACAATGTGATGGTCCCCTGCCATTACTAAAGTGTACATCAGAAGGAGGACACTGTTGCAGAGAAAGGTGGTGTTCCATGACTGTAAACTTCCTTATTAGCCTCAAACACAACTTTGGATCCCTCACGGAATCCCCCACAGGCATCTATGATGGCAAAGATGCAGCAGACACTGACAGCAGTCACAACAGCCTTTGATAGTTACCTCATCAACCTCCACAGCATTAAACACAAGTGCTACGAGTTACTGCACAATGCTAATTTCTATCCTGAGATAATATTGGCCACAGTCATGGCAATACATTCAGTGCCAGCTTTACCCCACTCTCCCCCCACAAGTGTAGTGCTGAGTGAATATATTCTCACATGCTGTATCCCATTTCCATTCTAGGCATCTGTGTGTCACCAGGATGTGGCCCTGCAGCAAGATCGCGAGGTATGGCAGTGTGGTTAACACATCCATGTCATAAGCAGGGTTCAGTATGTGTACTGAAATCCCAGCTATGTAACACAGTGATTGCATATGCCTCACAGATTATAGGGATGAGGGTTGTACATAGATATATGTTAATTTACAACATCTGTTGTAGAATGCAAAATGATACGTGTTGTAGTTTACACAAACCTCCAATTGCTAATAACCATAGCCACAGGGGATATTCATCAACCAAACACACTGGGATTACTATTCACACACACACACACACACACACACACACACACACACACACACACACACACACACACACACACACACACTGGGTGAGGAGCATACAGGTAAGGGTCCAGTGGGGATTAGTACAGTAAGGTTTCAGACATACATGTATCTGTATTCTATCTACATGCATGTGACAGGTCCAATTGCAGTTGTGGATGGGATTTTCTGATGCACAGAGGTGCACATCTATGGTGAGGACAGGACATTATGTATTATTGCGGTTAGTACTGTAGATGTGCAGACATGCTGCATCCATCATGTACAAAGGCCACATGTGCATCTGCTGACAACAACTCCCTCTCACAAGCACTTAAGACCCTCTGGTTTGCATATGGGATGGCAGCCTGATGCTGGTGAGTATGACATTGTTCTGTTGTTGCCTGGCAATATCCCAGGCATGTGAAGTGCATGCAATTTACCATGCACATAACCATTAGTAATAGCTATATTGCTTTATGTAGTAGCTATATTGCTTGTTGTGCATGTTCACTTGCACTGGGGTTAACTGCATTGCATCATAGTGGTTACCAATGGGGCCTATCTGATGTGAATTCAACATTCCTGTAGCATACCTCACAACTTGTCAGTGCCAAGATGTCTGGACAGAGGCCAACAAAATGGGCTGGACAAATGTCCTAAGGTAGCATCATGAGTGACACATTAGTGGTATACAGTGGATATAAATTGTGTAGACACCCCTCTTAAGATGCAAGGTATTCCTGTTAGATACTAATTAGGACCACATTATGGCAGTCCACACCTCTTCCAGCCTGTAATGTGACCCATAACAGCAACAGTTTACCTGTAAAACCATGCATCTGGATTCATGTATTGCACCTCAAGGCTGGCCACCTTTGAGGGTGGCAGACATCGTATCAGCATGCTGTTTCAGTCAGTTATGATACCTCATGCTGCCATATGTGTCATTACACTCACTGTGGCCTATTTGGCTATAATATCGCATATATGGGCATTGTTAAGGCACACAGACCACTTCCGACCACGTACAGGTTGCAAACATATGGATATGACAAACACATCTGTACAGAGGACTGTACAATGGTTTAACCTGCTGCATGTGAGGCAGATGCTATCACACTATAAAAAATAATGGTAGCAGGAGGTGGTCACCAGCCATGTATGGTATACACATCTAAATGGTATAAGCCACACCAGATATGATCCTCACATACACACAAACAGTTGACAGCATTAGAACTCCTGCCTATCTAGGTATTCTTGCTATAGTGCTACACAGTTATCAGACACGCCACAGAGCTTCTACATTTCCACCTCTTCCAAAGGTACATCTCAGGTGGATGGCATCAACAGGACTAGTAAATTGGAGTGAAGGGAGGTGGGAAGGGTAGTACACAGGTCAAAAATGGTATAAGCCAGGCAGTACATGATTCACACACACACACACACACACACACACACACACACACACACACACACACACACACACACACACACACACACACACACACACACACACACACACTGCCAGTATTGGGATTAGAACTCCTGCCTATCTAGGTATGTCTATTATAGTGTTACACAGTTACTGCACATGCTACAGAGCTTACTGAACTTTCACATGGCCAAAGCTGCTGGTATCTGCACAGCTGTGGTAAGGTATTACAGGTGGCAGACAGTCTACCTTCTGTTCCGCCCACAAATCATGCTAGTTCTTCCTGTCTGCACTTCAGCTAGCATTATTGCTTGGCACTTCACCAGGTTATTGTATCAACACCTGAGAACCGTCAGCAGTACTCATTCATCAGAGATGCAGCCCCACTACTTACTAGTTATGTCCACCCCTCCTGGCATGTTTGTAGGGTGGTTATCTGTGCTTTCACCCATTAACCTGGAGCACTTGTCCATTATGAGGCACTTTTGCAACTGCCTCATGTACACAGACAACCCTCCCCTCTAAACTCCAAACACTCAGACTTGTGAGGGTTACCCATGTATCACCCACTGTGGATATATGCCCTCTCCAGCAAAGACTTGATTAGCAGGACATGAGGATATGTTCAACACCTGCATCACACCATGTGGAACCTCTAGCTCACCATGACACCCACTTTGACAGCCATGACATACAGTGAAAAGCCACACAGCCACCTTCCCAGAGGCACTCAATGGACATTTACCCAAACAGCACAGACCATCAAGACAGACACCCACTCAGATACTGTGACATGGAACATGCCAAGGGACACATATTTAGCCTACACAGTGTACCCCTCAACCTAAGCTCCTAAGGCTAACCACCTTGCACAATACATTGATCATGGGCAACTCAGTACTGAGGCACACACATATCCCACTCATTAAGTTGAATATGGTGCAGGTAACAGCCAAATATCAATCACATGCCAGCATCCAACACATGACAGCTAGTTATGGCACTCCACAACAACTACGAGTATCACTCTGTATCCATGTGTGTGTGAATGACTTGGGACACACCTGCCTGAACTACATGACAAGAGATATTGTTGAACTCTCTGATTATGTGGTCCAGGCAGGTCTAACAGTAGCCCTGTGCATTGTACCACTGTAACCCAGAATGATCCTGCGGTACTATCAACAGACTGTAACTTTGACTTACGTGTTGTGTGTCATTCTCAGGGGATGCAGTACCTCTCTGCTTGCAATGACATAATTGTCAGAACCCAGTGACTTTCCACAGATGTCCTACATCTGTCACTGCTGGGTTTCCAGGTACTGGCTAAGTGTCTTGCCACCCCTATGATGCCTTATTAGACAGTGTTCCTAATGTTATTATCACCATAAGAGCTACACATGTATGCAATCTGATGGTAATGCTACTCAACAGCAGACATCTAACTGTCAGGATGCAGTCACTCATAGAAGTCATTGGAGTGGAGGACACATGTCTGCTGTAATGGAGAGTTGGTTCACAGCAGCAGACAGCAGACCTGCAGTATCAGGCTATGACACATTCTACAGCTGTCAACCCCCAAACATGGACCACACCACACCTCCAGAGGTGATGTTGTCTCCATATTCATTATGGCTAGGAACACCTCCAGACTAGTATCCCATCATAATGCATTGGAGATACTTTTGGTACAACTGCCTAATCCAGACCATAACCTGCTATGGGTCCACATCTATGTCCCTAGACTGCCAATGCACATTCCATAACACCCTGCCATCTATGATGGTCCAACGCAACACTGACATAGTATGAGTCTTCAACTACCCCTCCATCACCTGGGGAATGTAGCCAAGTGCTTGTACAGTGTCCCAACACTTCTGAGATTCATCATTTCCATTCCCCTGGACCAGCTCATACTGACCCACGGTAGAGGATGCAACAACATTGACCTGTGTTGATTACTTAAATATGGGACTATTGCTCATCCATAGATGTCAATCCCTGCATGGTGAGATTCACACAGTGTGTAATCAACAAGGAACTAAACATGTCAGCCACAGCCCCCACAAAGGCAACCACCTTGCAAAACCTCTCCAAAGCTGGCTTTGCAGCCATGAAAACAGGGGAGGATGTCTTCACTGCACCCATGGCATTGGGAAATAGCTCTATGACTGTAGAATCATACACATAGGCACTCTACAAAGAGGTACATGAATGCATGGTACTAGCCAGAGCCAAACAAACCAAGACACTGTCCTCCAAACACTGGGAGACAATGTGATGGTCCCCTGCCATTACTAAAGTGTACATCAGAAGGAGGACACTGTTGCAGAGAAAGGTGGTGTCCCATGACTGTTGAACTTCCACAACTTTGGATCCCTCATGGAATCCCCCACAGGCATCTATGATGGCAGAGATGCAGCAGACACTGACGACAGTCACAACTGCCTTTGATAGTTACATCAACAACCTCCACAGTATTAAACACAAGTGCTGCAAGTTACTGAACAATGCTAATACCTATCCTGAGTCAACAGATATTGGCCAGAGTCGTGGCAACACATTCAGTGCCAGCTTTACCACTCTCTCGCTCCACAAGTGAAGTTCTGAGTGAATATATTCTCACATGCTGTATGCCATTTCCATTCTAGGCGTCTGTGTGTCACCAGCATGTGGCCCTGCAGCAAGATTATGAGGTATGGCAGTGTGTTAAACTTATCCATGTCATAGGCAGGGTTCATTATGTTCACTGAAATCCCAGGTATGTAACACAGTGATTGCATATGCCTCACAGATTATCGGGATGAGGGTTGTACATAGATATATGTTGATTTACAACATTTGTTGTAGAATGGAGAATGGTACATGTTGTGGTTTGGACACACCTCCGATTGCTAATATCCACAGTCACAGGGGATATTCATCAACCAAAACACACTGAGATTACTATTCACACAGACACACACACACACACACACACACACACACACACACACACACACACTTGCCAGTACTGAGATCCATAGGTTCATTGCTTCACAGGTGTGTAGTAGGTGAGTGGGCCTGAATGCTCTACAAAGCTAGCCCAAGGGAATACCCTGGCATCAGGCAACATAAAAATAGTCCCCAGTGTGGCTCAGGAGTATAGTCACTGGAGTGGTCCCCAGAGGTGGGTATTGTATTCCCCATCCACTCATCCAGATTTTCATTGTGGTGGCCAGTGATGTGCACTGCTTCACATGTATGTGATTTATATTCCATAGCATGGTATCTGGGTTGTGCACATGTCCCACATGCATGTTATTTGAAGTGTGGAAGTGTGCTTGAGGTCTCTGGGGCATGTTGTGTGGATTGATTGGTATCTTCAGAAGTAGCATTCCTGACCTCGTTTGTTGAGACCTGGCTATGTAACTGAGGTAGTGATTGCACCTACATAGACAGTATGATATGGGGATTCATTGGAGTTATTGGCATCTGTCCATACAGGGTTTGTGTATAAGGCATGGTATTTCCTTTGTGGGGTACATTTGCAGACTCTACTGTTGTTGCAGGCGTTCAGTGGGGAACATGGTGAAAGAACCACTGTACACATTGATTGGGCTACTGAGGGGATGGAACAGGGTGCCATGTTCTTTTACTTGCTAGATAACACACACTCAGTCAGGAAATGTAACACATCAAAGTACTTTCTGCTGTCAGTGGCACTGTTGTCAATAGGCATGTAGTCATTTGCAATCACACCATGGGTACTATCTGTGAGGCAGTTTGCAGGATAACACCGATATAGTGGTGGCTGCCTAGCCAAGTGTGTTTGTGTATGATCCGAGTATTAAAAGGGTTGCCTATATTGTTCACTAATCCATACTGTCACATAGTCATTCCACATGGCACTAGACATTTAGGGCTGTGGATTGTGTACACCAACCTCTACAGTGTTTGACAACTGTTGGCCTTGTAATGTGGACATTGGGACATATACTAGGTCCTCAATAAAATAATTTAGCAAAACCCACCCCCCAATGGATCCTGTTGTTACACAATCACACCGACACCCACACAGGATACTGATGACAGACACACACACACACACACACACACTTGCCATTACTGAGTTTCAAACCCCTACCTTGCTATGTATTGCTACTATAGTGTTGCACAGTTATCGCAAGCACCACAGAGCTTCTAGAATCGATGTTGTCCCAAGGTACTTCTAAGGTGAGGAACACCATCAACCCTTGTAAATACTGGCATTAGGTGATGTATTGGGTGAGATATTTCACAAAATATTTTACCCTGCACACACATTTACATTTGCCAGGAGCAAGGCTCAAACCTCTTGTCTATGTTTTCAGACCAGTATGGTTACACATTTACCATATGCACCACTGACCTTACATGGTTTAGGTTTTCTAACAGGTACTTCTAAGGTGAATTATATCTGCAGTACTGCTAAAGTCAGGCACTGAAAAGTGTACTGGGTGTAAATGGGGCCAAAACCTTTAAAGTACCAACATATATATATGTACACACACACACACAAACACTTGTCAGGAATGAGATTCAAACCCCTACTTATGTAGTTATTGCTCCTACATTGTTTTGCATTTATCACACGCACCACAGAGATTATGGGTAGAACATTGTCCAAACATACTTCTAAGGTGAGTGACTTCAGCAGCAGTGCTAAAAGAGGGGTAAGGGAAGTGTAGTAAGTGTGATTGACCACAAAATCAGGTGTTTACAAAGGCACACGCACTCTCTCACACAAACACACACAATGTGAGAGTGTTCAATCTCGCCGTTTGTTCTTACACATGGGTTCGGAGCCGATCCTCAGCTCCGAGTCGGCTGCTTAGCAAAGCTCTGAATCGAGAAGAAGCTCGAGACCAACCTATCTCCCACAATTCTTTCTGCCCTTACCTCAGATCTAGTTTGCCGCTGCAACGTTCGCATCATTTTCGATGAGCTCAGATAAGATACCTTTTTTCTAGGATTCTTAGAAAAATTCTTTACTACTTTGATATTGAGACCTTATTAGTGTGTGTGTGTGAGTCAAGGGTTTCTTAACTTTCCATATATAGTATATAGAGTTTAGTTAGGTTTCCCTCGGGGCCTACCCCACCCACTAATTCTTGGATTTGGCTAAATCATAATAGCTTTGATTGCTGTTAGATTTCTTAGGATTTGAGTTAAACACTAACTTGTTGGTACCATCCTTAGTGTTTGTGGCTGTGACTGTCTTCAAGTTATTAGGACTGTGTAGTATATATATATATATATATATATATATATATATATATATATATATATATATATATATATGAAGATTTTTACTGGCTTTGACAAAATTACCTGTTTTGACTGTTTTTCCTCAAAATATCTGAAAAAGCAAAGTCAGGGTTCAAAAGGTGCCAATGTGGACAGAAAATGTCTGTCACAGATAACCATAGCTCCTGTGTCTACTGTCTTGGCCCTCTCCATCTGCAAGAAGACTGTTCCATTTGTCATTCTTTCAGTGGAAGGGTCATGACAGACAGGCGCAGGAAGCTTATGGACAGAGGCCTTTTGAAGCCTGCCTTTCAAGAGGCTCGTGATAAATCAGACCAGGCATCTAAATCCTCGAAGGAGTCGAAGACGTCGGAGCCCATGTCATCGGCTCCGAGCTCTTCCTTTAAGGTTTGTTCACCGGTTCCACAGACTTCGGGGCCGAGTGTCGAACTTCTGTCTGTCACTGAGCCTCGAGTCTTGGAACCGGTGACGGAGCTTCCACCTCCTGTGCTTTTGAGGTCGGCTCCGTCTTCGATTCCTTCGACTCGTTCTTCCAGACCTCTCTCTGACTCCGACGTAGACCGTGTGGTGCAGAAGTTAATGGAGAATACGGCCTTGTCCAAACTCATCACAGTCTCCTCCCAGTTGGTGTCGAGACTCGAAGGCCTTCCTTTATCTCCATCTGTTCCTCCTCCGAGGCCTGTTCAGCCTTCGGAGCCGGGAGAGGCTGATCTGATGATCGTGGAGCCCTCGGTGCCAGAGCCGTCTTTTTCTCGGTCGGTACCGTTCACCTCAACTCCGACGGATCCATTACCGGAATCTCGGAGCCGACGATCTATCCTTGGTTCTGGGACCGAGAGTCAAACCGATGTTTCGGCTCCGACTCTCCCTCTCGGTGCCTCGGCACGGATCACTTCGGCTCCGTCCTCGGGGTCGATGCCCTCGGCCCCCACCTCGGGGATTCCTCGGCCTTCTTCGGAACCAGGGGATTCTTCGACTCGGGCCCCGGGGGCCTTCGACCTTATGAGGAAGGTGTTGTCGACTCAGACAACCACTTCAGCAGAGATGGCTTCTCCTTCCCATAAAGGCCCGTTATCCTCTTCTGCACCCACGGCTACTCAAAAGCGTTGAGCACCAGTGTCTCAGCTGCTCCCAGAGGGAGCTCCCTCTTCCTCGGAGGCTTCATCGGATGCCCCCCCCGAGGAAGTCCCGAGGAAAAGATTGTGCAAGAGGAGGCACTTGGATTCTCCACAAGAGTCATTAACATCGGACACTGACTTGGATGAGTCAGAAGGGTCCCCAAAATCACCCTCAGAGGATGTCTCCTTTTCTGACATCCTGGAGATCCTAAAACAGAGAGGTGATTGGCAAGCCCTACCCCCTTCTGAGGATGAGTCAGTCTTGCTGAAGGCATTTGGTGCTCGCCCTTCTTCCTCCTGGGTCACTCCGCCCTTCGATGAGTTGATGGATTTGATTGCTCGAAGGGCATGGGAGACACCTGACACAGTGGAGCCTGTCCCTAGAAAGCCTAATAAATATATTACGGCCCCTCAGGACAAGGCATACCTCACAAAGGGAGTTCCAGTGGACGCTATGGTGGTGGCAGCTGCCACTAAAAAGGAGATGTCTGAATCTTCCTCATCTGTCCATCCGCCTAACAGAGATTCTAGGACTATGGACAGGTATGGGAAGTGCATTTTTTGTTCAGCGACTTTTTCCATGCGATCGCTCAACTATTTGACACATTTCCCACGTTTACAGAGGGATCTAGTCAAAGAGTTGGGAGATACCCTCCAGGGTACTACAGATGCTGCTGTCACGGAAAAGGTTACAGCAGAACTCAATACCCTTACATCAGTTGTGAACTCGTCCATGAGGCTCATTTCGTATGCAGCCAAAGGATCGAGTAGGGCTGCGGCTTCAGCGATTGCTCTTCGTAGACAATCCTGGATGCGCTTATGCTCCTTTGCAGAAGCCTTCAAGTCTTCCTTTAATAACGCCCCATTTGATGGTGCCACTCTCTTTGGCCCCAAAGTAAAGGAGACCCTTACCCGGTGTGAGCAAGAGGGAAGGACTCTGTCTGCTGTCGGAGTCCGTTTTTCCACCCCATCCAGACCGTACCCCAAAGGGCAACGAGGTGGAAAAATGTGGTTTCGAAAACCGCAGGGTTCTTTCCCAGGCACACAGGGTGATGCCCCCTCCAGAGGCAGGGGGGGGGGGCAGAAGTGGAAGACGTCACCCTGGCGGCAGATGGGGTCCACAAAACCAAGGTGACAGGGATACGCTCCCTGGGAAGCCTTTCCAGCACTCCTGAAGGGAGGCCTGACTGTCCTGCTCTGGAGGCAGTCGGGGGTCGCTTAGCTTTATACCCTCAGGTGTGGCAAAGTCTTACCTCAGACAAATGGGTAAAAAGCATTATTACCAGAGGTTACAAAATTCCATTTCTATTTCCCCCATTACCACAGAAAAGATTCCCAGATGTACCGCCCCATCTGCGAGAACCTGCAGCTTTAGAAATTTCAAGGTTGCTAGAAAAAAGAGTCATCCAACCAGTCCCAGCGGACCAAAGAGGATTCGGAACTTACTCAAGGTTCTTTTTAGTTCCAAAAAAGACAGGGGACTGGAAGCTAATTCTGGACCTAAGCAATCTCAATACCTTCGTCAAGAAAGAAAAGTTCCGGATGGTCACGCTTCAAACGATCCTTCCATTCTTACAGAAGGACGACTGGATGTGCTCTATAGATCTCAAGGATGCATACTACCAAATCAAAATGGCCAGAGCGTCCAGGGATCACTTGCGCTTCTGGCTGGGAGCCAGCCACTTTCAGTTTCAGGCCCTGCCCTTTGGTCTAACCTCAGCCCCCAGGGTTTTCACCAAATGCATGGCAGTGGTAGCGTCTCACTTGAGACGCCTAGGATTCCAGGTGTTTCTATATCTGGACGACTGGCTCCTTACTGCCACCACCGAGCGTCGACTGATACAGGCCAGGGATTACATACTCGAACTTTGTGTTCAACTCGGAATTTCCATAAATTTCGAAAAATCTGCATTACAGCTGTCACAGCATATCTCATTCATAGGAGCAGATTTGGATACCCGTTGCTTGATTCTAAGACTTCCCCCAGAAAGAATAGCCTCTCTTCAAAACCACATATCTCTACTCCTGTTGTCCAAGAAATCCCCGGCCAAACTGGTTCTAAAAGTTTTGGGTCTCATGTCGGCTTCCCTCATTGCGATACCCTTGGGAAGACTGCACATGAGAGTTCTCCAATGGCTGCTGTTCGCACAATGGTCGTTCCAACAGTTACCGCTGACACACGAAATTCACATCACAAACATCTGCAAGACACACCTATCTTGGTGGCTACCGAATTGCAATCTCACCGGCGGCCGACCGTTTGTGCTACCCACTCCAACAGCTACGGTGACCACGGACGCTTCCCTGATAGGGTGGGGGGGCATCTTTCAGGGACTGACAGTCCAAGGCGAATGGACCAGTCTAGAGTACAACCTCCACATCAGTGTTCTGGAGATGAGGGCAGTGTTCCTAGCATTGCAACACTTTTCTTCCCTTCTACCTCTAGGGACCATTGCAGTTCAAACGGACAACATGTCCGTAGTATGGTACATAAACAAGCAAGGGGGAACCAAATCCTACCAGTTGTGCAGAGAGGCCATGAGAATTTGGCAATGGGCAGAGTCCACGGGTCGCTTTCTGATAGTAATGCACATCCCGGGGTTATCCAACGTCATAGCGGACAGGTTGAGCAGAGCCATCCTGTTACCTCGAGTGGTCCCTCAAACAGACAACAGCGGACATGATATTCCGCAAGTGGGGCCAGCCTTGCTGCGATCTGTTTGCGTCTCCAATAAACGCCAAATGCAGAAGCTACTTCGCCCTATTACCCCCGCCAGGGGAAGTCCCCAGGGACGCTCTGATTCACGATTGGCCCCCGGGTCTCCTGTACGCCTTCCCTCCTATACCTTTGATACCAAGGTTTCTGCAGAAAGCCAAGAACCTGGAGAGGACTGTAATTCTCATTGCCCCATTCTGGCCTCGTCAAATTTGGTTTCCCTTTCTTCAAGCACACCAAATTCGAGAGCCCTGTCTCCTGGACCCGGAGCCAGATCTACTGACCCATTTGTCAGGGGCTCCCCACCCGTCGCTTCTGTCCCTCAGACTAGCAGCTTGGCTGCTCCGCTTCCCTTCTTAGCCAGGTCTGATCTTCTTTCTCCTGCGGTTCAGAATATTCTAGTAGCTTCTCATAAAGCTTCCACTACAAAAATTTACACTAGTAAGTGGACGCGTTTTGTATACTGGGCAACTACACAACATTTAGATCCCTTAATAGCCCCACTAAACAAAGTCTTAGAGTTTCTATCTGTGCTTTTTCACCAAGGAGCTTCTCCTGCCACCTTGAGGGTTCAATTGGCTGCTATTTCTAACTTTCATGTAGGAGAAAATGGAGCACCTATTATGACTCCATAGGCTTTGTAAGGCTTTTCTAAAAGGGTCTTTTCATATTAGACCACCAGTCAGGTTTCCTACAGCTCCATGGAATCTAAACCTCCTGTTATCCCAACTAATGCTACCACCCTTTGAACCAGCTTCGTCCTGTTCTTTAAAGTTCTTGTCATGGAAAACTCTCTTTCTAGTAGCTATCACTTCAGCCAGATGGGTATCAGAACTTCAAGCTCTTTCCATTAAACACCCATATTTGATCTTTCACCCTGATAGGGTATCCCTACGCACCAACCCATCCTTTCTTTCCAAGGTTTGTTCAGTCAACAACATTAATCAGTCCATTGAACTCCCCACATTTTTCAAGAACCATTCCAATAAGCTGGAATATATGTTACACAAGTTAGATGTTCATAGACAACTCAGATTCTACTTAGATAGAACAAAGGATCACAGAAAAGCAGACCAACTCTTTATAGCCTTTGTGGACAGTAGAAAGGGCATGGCAGTGACGAAGCGTACCCTCTCCAAATGGCTATCTGATTGTATTACTTTTGTTTATACTGCTACTGAGCAGAGTTTGCCCGACAAACCGAAAGGACATTCTACTAGATCAGTATCTACATCCCTGGCTCATGCGGCCCGCCTACCCTTGAATACTATTTGTGCGGCCGCCACTTGGTCTAAACCTCATAATTTCATCACTCATTACAAAGTGGATAGGATTTTCAGGGACAGGGCAACCTTTGGTTCCACTGTGCTCAGGAATGTTCTTCCGTGAGTCTCTCAGGGTCACAGAGCTAGGGACGCTACCCATGTGTAAGAACAAACGGCAAGATTGAACACTCTCACATAAAGAAGTTATGTCCTTACCATAACATTCCATGTGGAGTGTTCATCTCGCCTTTGTTCTTACATTCCCACCCTCCCACCCTCAGGTCAGGAAGAACGTCCAGTTTAGAGGCCTGGTTTTGTTTTCCCGCTCCTGATTTCTCTCTGCTGTTACTGCTGGTTTCAGCTACACCTTGGTATGTATGTTTGCATGTTTTCATTCCTTGGGATCTGGTATTGTTTTGCAAACTAGATCTGAGGTAAAGGCAGAGGGAATTGTGGGAGATAGGTTGGTCTCGAGCTTCTTCTCGATGCAGAGCTTTGCTAAGCAGCCGACTCGGAGCCGAGGATCGGCTCCGAACCCATGTGTAAGAACAAAGGCGAGATGAACACTCCACACGGAACGTTATGGTAAGGACATAACTTCTTTTTTTCACAGTTGCCAGAACCAGGATTAGAACTCCTACCTAACTAGTTTGTTAAACTATAGTATTACACAGTTATTGCAAGTGCCATGGAGCTTATATGTTGGAGAGCTGTCCAAAGGTATCTTTGAAGGTGAGTGACATCAGCAGCAGTGCTAAAGGAGGGGGTAAGGGGAGTTTAGTATGTGTTGGAATGACCTCAACCACATTCATCTAGAAACACACAGACACACTCACACAACTTAACATTTGACAGGACTGAGATTACAACTGCTACATGGATACATATTTAGACTGTAGTGTTACACAGTTTTCACAAGCACCACTGGACTATAGAGCTGGGGGCTAACCAAAGGTATTTCTACAGTGAATGTCATCAGTACATCATGCGATATGGGCCAATGGGATGTGTACTGGGTGGGAAAGGCCTCATAATGGAATTCTCTCTGCCACTGTCAGTCTTTTTCTTCCCCACGTCTCTGTGTGTGTATGTTTGACATATTATATTACGTTGGCCTTAGACATGTGTGAGTACTCCTATCCAATGTGTGTGTGTGAAGTATCAATGGTGTACAGTTTGGTGTGTGTGTGCACAGACAGCTGCGAATAAATGATATCTGTAGTCCACTGTGTAGGTGCATGCCCAGTATGACCTTCTATATTGAGTGTGTGCATCCATTCCAGGGAGGATTGGACTCCAGTTCAGGGTTTTGTGTGCTACAGCTACACCTATCAAACTGTTTCTGCAGGATATCTGTAGATAGGTTGCCAATATTGAGACACAATGGGCATAACATACAGGGGATACTGTAACTATTGCTGTCTATGCTTCTTGTGTGACATGGTTGTAGCATAGATTTTTCTGACATTTGTACTGTTTTACACTGTGATGTATAATGTTATCATCTACTGACAGTTATCTTTCTTTGCTCACAGTTATTTACCAGGGACATACAGGATGAACGAAGCTGAGACCAATATTCTGAGGCATGTAGACTACACAGTCTGGCACACACCTGCCATTGTGGAGGGGTAGCTACAGACAAGAGACTGCTGGTTCTATGTATATGGCACAGCACCTTGTTAGTATGCTGGCTGGGGTTCCCCTCCTTGTGCTTTATTCAACTGCACAGAATGGCCATATCCTGCTGGGGCCGTACCTCTCAGCTACACAGATACACCCAGGTTATCCAGAGGCAGGACTCATATATCTGGTGAGTTTACCTTCACATTGTGGTTTACAAGCAGTTTTGTGGCTATTCATTCATGAGTTTGCAGTCAGGGAGTATTATGGGCAGACATTAGAGTTTCAGACTTTACACACTCCATGAAATCCATGCTTCTACACCACCCCTCTGTTATTCTCTCCACATCCTAACATTATGTAAGCAATATCTCAGAGGTATCCCTATAGTTGGGCCTTTATTCCAGTAGTATTTATGGCCTGGTCCACAGTCCTTGCAGTAGGGCATGGGGAGGGAGGCATGCTACTGGCATTTGTCAACATGGCCTTCCATTTGTTTTCTGTTTACTGTGTTAGGTTGTTAGTTGGAACCCTCTGACATTCCGTACATTGGCACTATGGGTGAGTCATGGGCCTTTGCCAGAGGACTGTAAGCCATTTGGGAGCACTGCAGACCATCTGTTACTGCATTTCTATGTGGGATTGTGAGGGGGGGGGGTTCACATCTGCAGACTTTAAACATTTGCAATGACTGTACTGGTAGTCCGGTTACTCTGTTGGCTTCCATTTCATATTGTATTGTGACCTATCATGCAGAAAGGAGGCATATCAGTAGAGTACACATGTTAGATCTTAATGGCATAAATTTCAGTTTCAGACTTCTTACCCTTCAAAACTAGAATGCAACTGCCAGAACTGTTGTAGTATGTCTATGTAGGTCTGGTGGGGGCTGTTCACCATTGCCAACATTTGGGGGCCTTAGCCCGGCCTTTCTTTATGGTCATCTACAACTGTCCTGCTGGTTGGGGCTGGTGGTGAGTATGCGACCCTCATTGACATCCATGTGTGCGACCTATTGACACCCACAGTTATTTGGGCCATCACATGTACTGCGGTGGGGGTTGTCACCTTCTGTAGTGTTGCCTAGTATGTTGACACCAGTATTTGTTGTGATTTTCCTGCTGTCTCATATAGCTGTCTGCTGCTATCCCATTCAGCCAACCAATTCCCTTGCATGCTTGCTTCCATATCATACATACAACTATGAGAACATACTACTCCATTAAGTAATTGATAGAAAGGGTGACTTACCTTGTTGCTGGGCCAGTATTGAGGACAGTGCTGGAGGGCTCACTATGTCGGATGCACGTAGTGCACTCCCTATACATGGTAAAGCATATGTAGTGTCATGTTTGGCATCCCTTTTTCTGTATGTGCAAGTTGGAGATAGGTATCAGTCCCTAGGTCCCCACAGTGTCAGTGTGTGTGCTATGCGTTGCCTCTTTGACAAGGCCTGAGCATACTGGGCATGCCTCCTTCTGCCTACAGGGGCAGTCTCAGGATGTTCCTCCTCTGAGTCCCTCTGTGCCTATGCTGGCCTTGGCGGTGGTGGGGGGCTGTGTGGCCATGCCCCATGCTGTTCCTACTGCAACTGTTTCTGCAGGATCATATTGTGTAGCATGGCATATACTATGAACATTTGTGTACATGTTGCTGGAGAGTACTGCAAGGCTCCACCAGATATGTCAAGGTAGCAGAACCATGACTTGAGCATCCCAAACACATGCTCTGCAATGATCCTGGTTTATGCGTGTGCCTCATTATGGTGTTCTTGTTCGGGTGTGTGTGCATTTCTGATGGGTGTCATCAGAAACGGCTCCAGTGCATAGCCAGAATCCTCCACTAGATGGCCATATAGGATGTCCTGACTGGCAAATGCTTGATACAGCTGTGAGCAATGCCAGATGTGGGAGTCGTGATAGCTTCCAGGGCTGCCAGCACACACATTCATAATAATGCCCTGGGCATCGCACATGACCTGGCAGTTGATGGAAGGAAAAACCTTATGGTTTATGCAGACCCTACCCCGCTCACCAGGTGGTGCTTTGATGTGGATGTGCATGCAGTCTATAGCACCAACTACCTCAAGGTATTCTGCTATACGGTGGAAGAGACGCATACTTCTGGTCAGTACCTCATGGGTGTTGGGGAAATAAATGTGCTCATTGGCATGTGGTGTCATGGCATCTAGGAAATGGTGGAGTACCCTGGATGCTGATGCCTTGCCACCCTCAGTCTCTAGCACATATTGATGGAGTAAAGCAGCAGCAGCCTCTAACATTTTTAGTTAGTTTTGCCATTTAAAAATCCCCTGTGTGTATACACTGGTGGTGTAGAGTTTGTGGAAAAAAGCAGTCTGAAAGATGTTTGCATAGTTTATAGTAGTGTGCTGGGCTGATGCATGTATAACTGGTTGATTCTGATACATTCCACCTGCCAGCTGTGCTAGTTCTCCTTGATTCCCTTCCTACTGCTGTTTTCCCTTCCCAGTTCCTTCCTATTTAAGCCACAAGGTGTGCCACGCATACCCAGTGCTCAAATGTAAACAGTGCTGCCATTTTTTTTTTTTTGTTTAAAACCCGGTGTGCAGCGCGCACACCCGTGTTGCCTATTTACACAGTGCTCAGGCACATCTGACACATCCCCTTTCTTAGCTGTGCTTAGCTAAGGGCAAATACAGGCCACACAGCTCCAATGAGCTTACAGCAAGCATGACACATACCCCCTTATGAAGTCATCCAGCTCTTAGACTTGTACTGTTGTATTGCTGTACCTACATGTTTAGGTACAAGCTGCACTTTGAACAAATATGTGATTCAGTGTAACTCCCCTCATTTGCATACCCCAGTGTGTAGGCCATTGGTTACTGCACTAAAACGGACCCTTTCCCCTTGATAACCACTGCTTCCTGGTAATGTTTACATTTTGCATTCCATTGACTATAATAACATAATGCAGCAGTAACTTAAAACGGTACAATCCCATTTGCACACCACTGCCCTAAACTTAAACGGCTGTGATCATCCAAAAAAAAGTTTAATTAAAAAAATTAATGCCAATGGCCTTATATTTGGCCATTGGCATATGTAGTGAACATAATACATGCTTTTACACAAGCTGTCATGCCTTTGTTTTGTCAGATGCAGAAATGTATTCGGTTACATTTCTGCAATGACACTGTTCTAGCACGGAGAGCTGGCAGCTTGGGGGATCACTAAATCACTTCATTTGCATGGCTTTCACCAGCAAATGAGGTGATTTGCATATTTGCTGGTTTTCCATGCAGGAACAGTGTAGGACCGCTCATGCACATGAAAACAGCACTATCCTGGATCGCATGGCAGACATTTTCTGTGCAGGAGCTACTACACTGTTCCTGCATGGAAAATACGGCTTTCTGAATCCTGGGGTTTATCTATTATACCCGAGGGGGGAATAGTATTGAAGGCTTTGGTCAGGTCAAGGTAGGTGGTGTGTACTGTCTTCTCCTCGTCCATGGTTTTGGTGACTGTCTCAAAGAAGACAACCAAATTTAACAGGCATGACCGCCCCTTGATGACACCAAATTGCAAGGGATCAAGTGTTTGGAGGTTGCCAATGACCTTGTTAATGAGGTCCATGATAATCCATTCCATAGCCTTGCAGATCAGGCTAGTTAGGCTGATGAGTGTATCATTTCTTGTATCAGTGGATGTTCCACCTTTGTGCAATGGGATGACAGTGGCTATCCTGCACTCGGCTGGGATGAAGCCATTAACTCAGGCTTTGGTTGAATAGGGTGCCTAATGGTGCTGCAAATTCCTGCCTGAGTTCATGTAGGATGTAGCCTGGGATCTCATGGAAGCTGTATTGTTTTGCCTTTGAGAAGGCAGTGATGACTTGCTCTCTAGAGATAAGGGGAGGGAGGTAGGTGCTGGGGATGCCCTGATTTACTGATGGGGGACAGAGGAGTGAAGTTTTCACTGAACCTGTCTACCAGCAGGTTGTCTATCTATGGTGTTTATGTATGAGGTGTCCTTGACCACCAGTTCTGAGCAGATCTGAGTGCTTCCTTTGAGATTGCGGACATATGTGAAGAAGGCCTTATTAGTGCCTTTAGTAGATGTGGCCAGTTTGGAGTCGAAGTTTGCTTTGGAGGATTTCACTAGTGCTCTTATTTGCTTGCTCAGGCTAAGGAGAGATTGCTTGCAATTAGGCACCTGCTCCTTGTTGGTCCTGGACAGCAATGTTCTCCCTTTTATTATAGAGTTTATTTATTGCAGATATTCACCAGCCAGATTTACTCTTCCTTGAGGAGGAGGATTTTGTCCTGTTGAGTATTCCTGATTCCATGCAGCTATATAAATGCTCATATAATACTTTGGTGTAGATGTGAACATATTTGCCAGTTCCTATGGAGGGGAGGGGACTGTGAACTGTTTATATCTTCTTTCAGGAGGTTGTAATCAGCTCTGGAAACTTTTTTTTGTTTGACCCTAGCTGGGGCAGGAGATGGTAACCTTGAAAGTGACCACTTTGTGATCATATTTTACCAGAGAAGATGACACTGTATGGATGCTGCAGTGGTTACTCATGTTGGTTAATAGGAAGTCCAAGATATTATCACCTCCTATGGGGGTGTTGATCAGCTGTTCCAAAGCATTTGCATTGATGAAATCATAAATCTTTGGGCATTTGTGTTTTGGCATGAGTAGTTCTTCCAATCTATGGTTGAATAGTTAAAGTTGCCTAGGATCCAAGGGTTGAATCTTAATAGATTCAAAGAGATACAGACAGGTGGAGTGGGCATCTTGAGTCAAAGTAGGGGGCCTGTAGCTAGCTGTGATTTGAATAAGGGTCTTGTTAATGGTTAACTGCACCTGGAGTGTCTCTTGTGTGTCATACTGTTTGACCAGCCTGGAGGTGTGTATGTCTTTAATATATATTGCAGCTCCACATCCTTTTGCTTTGCTGCCCATGGTTTTGGGTCTGAATGTATGATAGGATGAGTAATTTGGTATGGCTGGGGTGCTGTCTACAGATATGAAGCAAGTTTCTGTGACTGCACAAATGTAAGCATCTTTCAGGGTAAGAATGCTTGCAATGAGTACAGTTTTGTGTGTAGACTCTTAGCATTTAGCAGCATGACCTTTAATTTGTGCTTTGGTGAAATTTTCATGTTGGTAGTGTTGACCTCATGGCATTGCCTAAAAAAGGCACTATGGGGGAGGTAAGAGCCTTTGCCAGAAGCCTGAAGTCCAAGGGAGACAGATGCAGGGCATCTCTGGCAAAGCATCATGGTCAGTCGATCATGTGTTTCTAGGCTGTCAGGCACTGGATCCCTTTGGAATGACACCAGAAACTAAGCCAATTGTTAAAGTAAATTATTTTCTGTTTGTATTGAGGCTTTATTGTGGGTGGCAGTAGAATGCTGCTTAAGGCTAGGAATATACCTGACTGGGTCATATCTTCAGTGAGCTCAACCATATCTCTCTTCATATAGTCCAGGGAGGCATGTTTCAAGTCATTCACACCAATATGGACTATGACAGAGTCATAACAGTACCTGCTGTTGAGAGACGAGTGCATGGGTGATATGGCGGCTTCTGGCACCTGAGAAACAACTAACCGTAACTTTCTCCTTATCCATCCTGGTAAGGGGCACATCTGTGTGTCTCACAATGGAGTCCCCTATGACTACTATGTTAGGTTTATGTTTTGGCCTTAGTGGCTGTGAGACACAGATGTACGGACTATGTGTGTTGTGGTGGACAGTGGAGTTTGTGTATGTTTTTGCCTTGGAGGTCTCTTTTATTTGGGTATGTTTTTCTAAAGGACCTCTGCATATGTGGGTGTGTGTTGTGTAGGTGTGGGTGGTGTTTGAGATGTGGTGTTTGTGTTGACACCCTTCTCAATACCAGCTATACTGTCTTGTGAGGGAGAGAGCATAGACTCTAGGTTCTTAATGTAATTGCATCTCTCACAAATTGATTTTCTAGGTGGTAGTAGTAGAGAGTTGTTCATGTACATGAGGCAGTTACCACATTGTGTTAGGATGCCCATATCAAACAGACTGGTGGGAGAAATTGTAGAACATTGTCCATCCATATTTGTCAGAATCTGAGGGAGAGAGGCCAGAGAGAGCTAAGGGGGTAAAGGTCTAAGAGGAGTACTACTAAGTGATCACACAAGTGCTGAAATATCTTGCAGTGGATTAAAACAGGTTTACTATCAATATTGCGATATGCAAAATATTTTCCGTTCACAATATTGAAGTAAATTACTGAACCTGGAATCTCGACTGCTACACAATGTTGACCCAAACGATTAACACATTTGAGTCAACATTGTTGCCGAAAATATCACGTGATATCCATATAGGAGCTGATGTAAATCAAACTCCTATATGGCGTATCACATTTTTGCAGGAGGGCAAGCCCCCCTGCACCCCCCCTGTGGGGGGCTGCACCCCCACACTCCCTACTAATAATATATTCCAACTCCATGATCGCACTACAGTGGGGGATATGGACGAATTTCCAATCCCCACTGCACGGCAATCTCCATACAATTTGTCGAACACACTTATGCAAATGTGCTACTGCATTCACATAAGTGTGTTAGACTACCCCATACACTTGACATTGTGCAAATGACAATTTAATTTTCGGCAGCATATGTGCTGACAGCTTGTCATTCACACAATTGATAGTAAACCTTAAAAACAGTGTAGCTGTGGTGCGTGACATGCAAATAAGCCAAAACCAGCTCAAACACTGCTTTAAATACCACAACACATAAGATTCGAATAAAACAGAAGTCTAGACAATCCTGCTAGTCCCTGATTTCTTTACCAGACAGCCTGTGCCAGGCAAGGTCCAGGCAGCCCTGCTACTCTTACTAGCAGAGGAGATAGGTCCCTACCAACACAAGATGGTTTCCAGAGACACAGAACGCAAACACAAGATGGCTGCCAGAAACACAGAAGGCAAAAACAAACAATTCTGGATGCAGCAAACCTTGTATCAAGACTATGCTACTCAATTTAAGGGTAAGAACACAGTAAAACTCACAAAAAGCACAGATTTACTACTTACAGACAAAAACAGAATTCACTGTATGAAAAATTGCATTTAAACAGTAATGAAATGCAGTAAAGTGCAGTTAAACTGTAATGAATTGCAGTAAATAGCAATGAAATACAGTTGAACTATAATGAAATACAGTTAATCAGTAAATTGCTTTAAAAAAGTGCAACTGTGATAAATTAGCTCACAATCAAAGCAGTAAAACAGCTCAAAGCAGCAATTCAGTAGAATACTGTCATCAGTTTAATCAGGCTACTGACAAGCAGTAACATCTGTTGAATTTCATGAAAGTTCTGGAGAGGGTGACATAAATGGATTCACAGAGTAGTAGAAAGTAAGATAGGAGATGAGCAGTTTGGATTCAGATTAGGAAGCAGCACAAGTGACTTGATGTTTGCAGTGAGACAGATATTTGAGCAGAAGCTAGAGATGATGAAAGAGTCTAACTGGGCATTCCTAGACTTGGAGAAAGCATATGACAAGTTCCCAAGAAAGCTGATTTGGGCAGTAATGTGGTGGTTTGAAGTCCTAGAAACATTGGTAGAATTAGTGCAGGCTATGTACAAGGACCCAATGACACAAGTAAGAACAGTACATAGATATATGTTAATTTACAAGATCTGTTGTAGAATGCAAAATGATACGTGTTGTAGTTTACACACACCTCCGATTGCTAATAACCATAGCCACAGGGGATATTCATCAACTAAACACACTGGGATTACTATTCACACACAGGGTCCAGTGGGGATTAGTACAGTAAGGTTTCAGACATACATGTATCTGTATTGTATCTACATGCATGTGACAGGTCCAATTGCAGTTGTGGATGGGATTTTCTGATGCACAGAGGTGCACATCTATGGTGAGAACAGGACATTATGTATTATTGCGGTTAGTACTGTAGATGTGCAGACATGCTGCATCCATCCTGTACCAAGGCCACATGTGCATCTGCTGTCTACAACTCCCTCTCACAAGCACTTAGGACCCTCTGGTTTGCATATGGGACAGCAGCCTGAAGCTGGTGAGTATGACATTGTTCTGTTGTTGCCTGGCAATATCCCAGGCATGTGAAGCACATGCAATTTACCATGCACACAATCATTAGTAATAGCTATATTGCTTTATGTAGTAGCTATATTGCTTGTTGTGCATGTTCACTTGCACTGGGGTTAACTGCATTGCATCACAGTGGTTACCAATGGGGCCTATCTGATGTGAATTCAACATTCCTGTAGCATACCTCACAACTTGTCAGTGCCAAGATGTCTGGACAGAGGCCAACAAAATGGGCTGGACAAATGTCCTAAGGTAGCATCATGAGTGACACATTAGTGGTATACAGTGGATATAAATTGTGTAGACACCCCTCTCAAGATGCAAGGTAATCCTGTTACATACTAATTAAGACCACAATATGGCAGTCCACACCTCTTCCAGCCTGTAATGTGACCCATAACAGCAACAGTTCACCTGTAAAACCATGCATCTGGATTCGTGTATTGCACCTCAAGGCTGGCCACCTTTGAGGGTGGCAAACATCGTATCAGCATGCTGTTTCAGTCAGTTATGATACCTCATGCTGCCATATGTGTCATTACACTGACTGTGGCCTATTTGGCTATAATATCACATATATGGGCATTGTTAAGGCACACAGACCACTTCCGACCACGTACAGGTTGCAAACATATGGCTATGACAGACACATCTGTACAGAGGACTGTACAATGGTTTAACCTGCTGCATGTGAGGCAGATGCTATCACACTATATAAAGTAATGGTAGCAGGAGGTGGTCACCAGCCATGTATGGTATACACATCTAAACGGTATAAGCCACACCAGATATGATCCTCACATACACACAAACAGTTGACAGCATTAGAACTCCTGCCTATCTAGGTATTCTTGCTATAGTGCTACACAGTTATCAGACATGCCACAGAGCTTCTACATTTCCATCTCTTCCAAAGGTACATCTCAGGTGGATGGCATCAACAGGACTAGTAAATTGGAGTGAAGGGAAGTGGGAAGGGTAGTACACAGGTCAAAAATGGTATAAGCCAGGCAGTACATGATTCACACACACACACACACACACACACACACACACACACACACGCACACACACACACACACACACACACACACACACACACACACACACACACACACACACACACACACACACACACACACACACCCAGTATTGGGATTAGAACTCCTGCCTATCTAGGTATGTCTATTATCGTGTTACATAGTTACTGCATATGCTACAGAGCTTACTGAACTTTCACATGGCCAAAGCTGCTGGTATCTGCACAGCTGTGGTAAGGTATTACAGGTGGCAGACAGTCTACCTTCTGTTCCACCCGCAAATCATGCTAGTTCTTCCTGTCTTGCACTTCAGCTAGCATTATTGCTTGGCACTTCACCAGGCTATTGTATCAACACCTGAGAACCGTCAGCAGTACTCGTTCATCAGAGATGCAGCCCCACTACTTACTAGTTATGTCCACCCCTCCTGGCATGTTTGTAGGGTGGTTATCTGTGCTTTCACCCATTAACCTGGAGCACTTGTCCATTATGGGGCACTTTTGCAACTGCCTCATGTACACAGACAACCCTCCCCTCTAAACTCCAAACACTCAGACTTGTGAGGGTTACCCATGTATCACCCACTGTGGACATATGCCCTCTCAAGCAAAGACTTGACTAGCAGAACATGAGGATATGTTCAACACCTGCATCACACCATGTGGAACCTCTAGCTCACCATGACACCCACTTTGACAGCCATGACATACATTGAAAAGCCACACACCCACCTTCCCAGAGGCACTCAATGGACATTTACCCAAACAGCACAGACCAGCAAGACAGACACCCACTCAGATACTGTGACATGGAGCATGCCAAGGGACACATATTTAGCCTACACAGTGTACCCCTCAACCTAAGCTCCTAAGGCTAACCACCTTGCACAATACATTGATCATGGGCAACTCAGTACTGAGGCACACACATATCCCACTCATTAAGTTGAATATGGAGCAGGTAGCCAAATATCTATCACATGCCAGCATCCAACACATGACACAGTCAGTCATGGCACTCCACAACAACTACGAGTATCACTCTGTATCCATGTGTGTGTGAGTGACTTGGGACACACCTCCCTGGACTACATGACAAGAGATATGGTTGAACTCTCTGATTATGTGGTCCAGGCAGGTCTAACAGTAACCCTGTGCATTGTACCACTGTAACCCAGAATGATCCTGTGGTACTATCAACAGACTGACTGTAACATTGGCTTACATGTTATGTGTCATTCTCAGGGGATCCAGTACCTCTCTGCTTGCAGTGACATCATTGTCAGAACCCAGTGACTTGCCACATATGTCCTACATCTGTCACTGCTGGGTTTCCAGGTACTGGCTAAGTGTCTTGCCACCCCTATGATGCCTTATTAGGCAGTGTTCCTAATGTTATTACCACCATAAGGGCTACACATGTATGCAATCTGAGGGTCATGCTGCTCAACAGCAGACATCTAACTGTCAGGATGCAGTCACTCATAGAAGTCATTGGAGTGCAGGACACATGTCTGCTGTAATGGAGAGTTGGTTCACAGCAGCAGACAGCAGACCTGCAGTATCAGGCTATGACACATTCTACAGCTGTCAACCCCCAAACATGGACCACACCACACCTCCAGAGTTGGTGTTGTCTCCATATTCATTATGGCTAGGAACACCTCCAGACTAGTATCCCATCATAATGCATTGGAGATACTTCTGGTACAACTGCCTAATCCAGACCATAACCCGCTATGGGTCCACATCTATGTCCCTAGACTGTCAATGCACATTCCATAACACCCTGCCATCTATGATGGTCCAACGCAACACTGACATAGTATGAGTCTTCAACTACCCCTCCATCACCTGGGGAATGTGGCCAAGTGCGTGTATAGTGTCCCAACACTTCTGGGATTCATCATTTCCATTCCCCTGGACCAGCTCATACTCACCCATGGTAGAGGATGCAACAACCTTGACCTGTGTTGATTACTTAAATATGGGACTATTGCTCATCCATAGATGTCAATACCTGCATGATGAGATTCACACAGTGTGTAATCAACAGGGAACTAAACATGTCAGCCTCAAAGGCAACCACCTTGCAAAACCTCTCCAAAGCTGGCTTTGCAGCCATGAAAACAAGGGAGGATGTCTTCACTGCACCCATGGCAATGGGAAATAGCTGCATGACTGTAGAATCATACACATAGGAACTCTACAAAGAGGTACATGAATGCATGGTACTAGCCAGAGCCAACCAAACCAAGACACTGTCCTCCAAACACTGGGAGACAATGTGATGGTCCCCTGCCATTACTAAAGTGTACATCAGAAGGAGGACACTGTTGCAGAGAAAGGTGGTGTCCCATGACTGTTGAACTTCCACAACTTTGGATCCCTCATGGAATCCCCCACAGGCATCTATGATGGCAGAGATGCAGCAGACACTGACGACAGTCACAACTGCCTTTGATAGTTACATCAACAACCTCCACAGCATTAAACACAAGTGCTGCAAGTTACTGAACAATGCTAATACCTATCCTGAGTCAACAGATATTGGCCAGAGTCGTGGCAACACATTCAGTGCCAGCTTTACCACTCTCTCGCTCCACAAGTGAAGTTCTGAGTGAATATATTCTCACATGCTGTATGCCATTTCCATTTTAGGCGTCTGTGTGTCACCAGGGTGTTGCCCTGCAGCAAGATTATGAGGTATGGCAGTGTGTTAAACTTATCCATGTCATAGGCAGGGTTCATTATGTTCACTGAAATCCCAGGTATGTAACACAGTGATTGCATATGCCTCACAGATTATCGGGATGAGGGTTGTACATAGATATATGTTGATTTACAACATTTGTTGTAGAATGGAGAATGGTACATGTTGTGGTTTGGACACACCTCCGATTGCTAATATCCACAGCCACAGGGGATATTCATCAACCAAAACACACTGAGATTACTATTCACACAGACACACACACACACACACACACACACACACACACACACACACACACACACACACACACACACACACACACACACACACACACACACACTGCCAGTACTGGAGATCCATAGGTTCATTGCTCATAGGTGTGTAGTAGAGAAGCATCAGGCAACATAAAAATAGTCCCCAGTGTGGCTTAGGAGTATAGTCACTGGAGTGGTCCCCAGAGGTGGGTATTGTATTCCCAATCCACTTATCCAGATTTTCATTGTGGTGGCCAGTGATGTGCACTGCTTCCCATGTATGTGATTTATATTCCATAGCATGGTATCTGGGTTGTGCACGTCCCACATGCATGTTATTTGAAGTGTGGAAGTGTGCTTGAGGTCTCTGGGGCTTGTTGTGTGGATTGATTGGTATCTTCAGATGTAGCATTCCTGACCTCGTTTGTTGAGACCTGGCTATGTAACTGAGGTAGTGATTGCACCTACATAGACAGTATGATATGGGGATTCATTGGAGTTATTGGCATCTGTCCATACAGGGTTTGTGTATAAGGCATGGTATTTCCTTTGTGGGGTACATTTGCAGACTCTACTGTTGTTGCAGGCGTTCAGTGGGGAACATGGTGAAAGAACCACTGTACACATTGATTGGGCTACTGAGGGGATGGAACAGGGTGCCATGTTCTTTTACTTGCTAGATAACACACACTCACTCAGGAAATGTAACACATCAAAGTACTTTCTGCTGTCAGTGGCACTTTTGTCAATAGGCGTGTAGTCATTTGCAATCACACCATGGGTACTATCTGTGAGGCAGTTTGCAGGAGAACACTGATATAGTGGTGGCTGCCTAGCCAAGTGTGTTTGTGTATGATCCGAGTATTAGAAGGGTTGCCTATGTTGTTCGCTAATCCATACTGTCACATAGTCATTCCACATGGCACTAGACATTTAGGGCTGTGGATTGTGTACACCAACCTCTACAGTGTTTGACAACTGTTGGCCTTGTAATGTTGACATTGGGACATATACTAGGTCCTCAATAAAATAATTTAGCAAAACCCACCCCCAATGGATCCTGTTGTTACACAATCACACCAACACCCACACAGGATACTGATGACACGCACACACACACACACACACACACACACACACACACACACTTGCCATTACTGAGTTTCAAACCCCTACCTAGCTATGTATTGCTACTATAGTGTTGCACAGTTATCGCAAGCACCACAGAACTTATAGAATCAATGTTGTCCCAAGGTACTTCTAAGGTGAGGAACACCATCAACCCTTGTAAATACTGGCATTAGGTGATGTATTGGGTGAGATATTTCACAAAATATTTTACCCTGCACAAAAATTTACATTTGCCAGGAGCAAGGCTCAAACCTCTTGTCTATGTTTTCAGACCAGTATGGTTACACATTTACCATATGCACCACTGACCTTACATGGTTTAGGTTTTCCAACAGGTACTTCTAAGGTGAATGATATCTGCAGTACTGCTAAAGTCAGGCACTGAAAAGTGTACTGGGTGTAAATGGGGCCAAAACTTTTAAAGTACCAACATATATATGTGTACACACACACACAAACACTTGTCAGGAATGAGATTCAAACCCTGACTTATGTAGTTATTGCTCCTACATTGTTTTGCATTTATCACATGCACCACAGAGATTACGGGTAGAATATTGTCCAAACATACTTCTAAGGTGAGTGACTTCAGCAGCAGTGCTAAAAGAGGGGTAAGGGAAGTGTAGTAAGTGTGAATGACCACAAAATCAGGTGTTTACAAAGGCGTACGCACTCTCTCACACAAACACACACATTTTCACAGTTGCCAGAACCAGGATTAGAACTCCTACCTAACTAGTTTGTTACACTATAGTATTACACAGTTATTGCAAGTGCCATGGAGCTTATATGTTGGAGAGCTGTCCAAAGGTATCTTTGAAGGTGAGTGACATCAGCAGCATTGCTAAAGGAGGGGGTAAGGGGAGTTTAGTGTGTGTTGGAATGACCTCAACCGCATTCATCTAGAAACACACAGACACACTCACACAACTTAACATTTGACAGGACTGAGATTACAACTGCTACATGGATACATATTTAGACTGTAGTGTTACACAGTTTTCACAAGCACCACTGGACTATAGAGCTGGGGGCTAACCAAAGGTATTTCTACAGTGAATGTCATCAGTACATCATGCGATATGGGCCAATGGGATGTGTACTGGGTGGGAAAGGCCTCATAATGGGATTCTCTCTGCCACTGTCAGTCTTTCTCTTCCCCACGTCTCTGTGTGTGTATGTTTGACATATTATATTATGTTGGCCTTAGACATGTGTGAGTACTCCTATCCAATTTGTGTGTGTATGAAGTATCAATGGTGTACAGTTTGGTGTGTGTGTGTGCACAGAGAGCTGTGAATAAATGATATATGTAGTCCACTGTGTTGTGAGACATGGGCTTCATTTCTCTAAGTGTAGGTGCATGCCCAGTATGACCTTCTATATTGAGTGTGTGCATCCATTCCAGGGGGGATTGGACTCCATTTCAGGGTTTTGTGTGCTACAGCTACACCTAGCAAACTGTTTCTGCAGGATATCTGTAGATAGGTTGCCAATATTGAGACACAATGGGCATAACATACAGGGGATACTGTAACTATTGTTGTCTATGCTTCTTGTGTGACATGGTTGTAGCATAGATTTTCTGACATTTGTACTGTTTTACACTGTGATGTATAATGTCATCATCTACTGACAGTTATCTTTCTTTGCTCACAGTTATTTACCAGGGACATACAGGATGAAGGAAGCTGGGACCAATATTCTGAGGCATGTAGACTACACAGTCTGGCACACACCTGCCATTGTGGAGGGGTAGCTACAGACAAGAGACTGCTGGTTCTGTGTATATGGAACAGCACCTTGTTAGTATGCTGGCTGGGGTTCCCCTCCTTGTGCTTTATTCAACTGCACAGAATGGCCATATCCTGCTGGGGCTGTACCTCTCAGCTACACAGATACACCCAGGTTATCCAGAGGCAGGACTCATATATCTGGTCAGTTTACCTTCACATTGTGGTTTACAAGCAGTTTTGTGGCTATTCATTCATGGGTTTGCAGTCAGGGAGTATTATGGGCAGACATTAGAGTTTCAGACTTTACACACTCCATGACATCCATGCTTCTACACCACCCCTCTGTTATTCTCTCCACATCCTAACATTATGTAAGCAATATCTCAGAGGTATCCCTATAGTTGGGCCTTTATTCCAGTAGTATTTATGGCCTGGTCCACAGTCCTTGCAGTAGGGCATGGGGAGGCATGCTACTGGCATTTGCCAACATGGCCTTCCATTTGTTTTCTGTTTACTGTGTTAGGTTGTTAGTTGGAACCCTCTGACATTCCGTACATTGGCACTATGGGTGAGTCATGGGCCTTTGCCAGAGAACTGTAAGCCATTTGGGAGCACTGCAGACCATCTGATACTGCATTTCTATGTGGGATTGTGAGGGGGGGGTGCACACCTGCAGACTTTAAACATTTGCATTGACTGTACTGGTAGTCCGGTTACTCTGTTGGCTTCCATTTCATATTGTATTGTGACCTATCATGCAGAAAGGAGGCATATCAGTAGAGTACACATGTTAGATCTTAATGGCATAAATTTCAGTTTTAGACTTCTTACCCTTCAGAACTAGAATGCAACTGCCAGAACTGTTGTAGTATGTCTATGTAGGTCTGGTGGGGGGCTGTTCACCATTGCCAACATTTGGGGGCCTTAGCCCGGCCTTTCTTTATGGTCATCTACACCTGTCCTGCTGGTTGTGGCTGGTGGTGGGTATGCGACCCTCATTGACATCCATGTGTGCGACCTATTGACACCCACAGTTATTTGGGCCATCACATGTACTGCGGTGGGTGTTGTCACCTTTTGTAGTGTTGCCTAGTATGTTGACACCAGTATTTGTTGTGATTTTCCTGCTGTCTCATATAGCTGTCTGCTGCTATCCCATTCAGCCAATCAATTCCCTTGCATGCTTGCTTCCATGTCATACATACAACTATGAGAACATACTACTCCATTAAGTAATTAATAGGAAGGGTGACTTACCTTGTTGCTGGGCCAGTATTGAGGACAGTGCTGGAGGGCTCACTATGTCGGATGCATGTAGTGCACTCCCTATACATGGTAAAGCATATGTAGTGTCATGTTTGGCATCTCTTTTTCTGTATGTGCAAGTTGGAGAGAGGTATCAGTCCCTAGGTCCCCACAGTGTCAGTGTGTGTGCTATGCATTGCCTCTTTGCCAAGGCCTGAGCATACTGGGCATGCCTCCTTCTGCCTACAGGGGCAGACTCAGGATGTTCCTCCTCTGAGTCCCTCTGTGCCTATGCTGACCTTGGCGGTGGTGGCCGTGCCCCATGCTGTTCCTACTGCAACTGTTTCTGCAGGATCATATTGTGTAGCATGGCATATACTATGAACATTTGTGTAGATGTAGCTAGAGAGTACTGCAAGGCTCCACCAGATATGTCAAGGCAGCAAAACCGTGACTTGAGCATCCCAAACACATGCTCTGCCATGATCCTGATTTATGCGTGTGCCTCATTATGGTGTTCTTGTTCGGGTGTGTGTGCATTTCTGATGGGTGTCATCAGCCACGGCTCCAGTGCATAGCCAGCATCCTCCACTAGATGGCCATATAGGATGTCCCGACTGGCAAATGCCTGATACAGCTATGAGCAATGCCAGATGTGGGAGTCGTGATAGATTCCAGGGCTGCCAGCACACACATTCATAATAATGCCCCGGGCATCGCACATGACCTGGCAGTTGATGGAAGGGAAAACCTTATGGTTTATGAAGACCCTACCCCGCTCACCAGGTGGTGCTTTGATGTGGATGTGCATGCAGTCTATAGCACCAACTACCTCAAGGTATTCTGTTATACGGTGGAAGAGACGCATACTTCTGGTCAGTACCTCATGGGTGTTGGGGAAATAAATGTGCTCATTGGCATGTGGTGTCATGGCATCTAGGAAATGGTGGAGTACCCTGGATGCTGATGCCTTACCACCCTCAGTCTCTAGCACATATTGATGGAGTAAAGCAGCAGCAGCCTCTAACATTTTTAGTTAGTTTTGCCATTTAAAAATCCCCTGTGTGTATACACTGGTGGTGTAGAGTTTGTGGGAAAAAACAGTCTGGAAGGTGTTTGCATAATTTATAGTAGTGTGCTGGGCTGATGCATGTATAATTGGTTGATTCTGATACATTCCACCTGCCAGCTGTGCTAGTTCTCCTTGATTCCCTTCCTACTGCTGTTTTCCCTTCCCAGTTCCTTCCTATTTAAGCCACAAGGTGTGCCACGCATACCCAGTGCTCAAATGTAAACAGTGCTGCCATTTTTTTTGTTTAAAACCCGGAGTGCAGTGCGCACACCCGTGTTGGCTATTTACACAGTGCTCAGGCACATCTGACACATCCCCTTTCTTAGCTGTGCTTAGCTAAGGGCAAACACAGGCCACACAGCTCCAATGAGCTTACAGCAAGCATGACACATACCCCCTTATGAAGTCATCCAGCTCTTAGACTTGTACTGTTGTATTGCTGTACCTACATGTTTAGGTACAAGCTGGCACTTTGAACAAATATGTGATTCAGTGTAACTCCCCTCATTTGCATACCCCAGTGTGTAGGCCATTGGTTACTGCACTAAAATGGACCCTTTCCCCTTGATAACCACTGCTTCCTGGTAATGTTTACATTTTGCATTCCATTGACTATAATAACATAATGCAGCAGTAACTTAAAACTGACTTTTCTCATTTTTTTTATTTTCGGTACAATCCCATTTGCACACCACTGCCCTAAACTTACACGGCTGTGATTGTCCACAAAAAAGTTTAATTAAAAAAAATTAATGCCAATAGCCTTATATTTGGCCATTGGCATATGTAGTGAACAGAATACATGCTTTTACACAAGCTGTCATGCCTTCGTTTTGTCAGATGCAGAAATGTATTCGGTTACATTTCTACAATGACACTGTTCTAGCATAGAGAGCTAGCAGCTTGGGGGATCACAAAATCACTTCATTTGCATGGTTTTCACCAGCAAATGAGGTGATTTGCATATTTGCTGGTTTTCCATGCAGGAACAGTGTAGGACCGCTCATGCACATGAAAACAGCACTATCCTGGATCGCATGGCAGACATTTTCTGTGCAGGAGCTACTACACTGTTCCTGCATGGAAAATACGGCTTCCTGAATCCTGGGGTTTATTTATTATACCCGAGGGGGGAATAGTATCGAAGGCTTTGGTCAGGTCAAGGTATGTGGTGTGCACTGTCTTCTCCTCGTCCATGGTTTTGGTGACTGTCTCAAAGAAGTCAACCAAATTTAACAGGCATGAAAGCCCCTTGATGAAACCAAATTGCAAGGGATCAAGTGTTTGGAGGTTGCCAATGACCTTGTTAATGAGGTCCATGATAATCCATTCCATAGCCTTGCAGATCAGGCTAGTTAGGCTGATGAGTGTATCATTTCTTGTATCAGTGGATGTTCCACCTTTGTGCAATGGGATGACAGTGGCTATCCTGCACTCGGCTGGGATGAAGCCATTAACTCAGGCTTTGGTTGAATAGGGTGCCTAATGGTGCTGCAAATTCCTGCCTGAGTTCATGTAGGATGTAGCCTGGGATCTCATGGAAGCTGTATTTTTTGTCTTTGAGAGGGCAGTGATGACTTGCTCCCTAGAGATAAGGGGAGGGTGCAGGTGCTGGGGATGTCCTGATTTACTGATGGGGGTACAGAGGGGTGAAGTTTTCACTGAACCTGTCTGCCAGCTGGTTGGCTATATCTACGAAGTTTGTGTATGTGGTGTCCTTGACCACCAGTTCTGAGCAGATCTGAGTGCTTCCTTTGAGATTGCGGACATATGTGAAGAAGGCCTTATTAGCGCCTTTAGTAGATGTGGCCCGTTTGGAGTCGAAGTTTGCTTTGGAGGATTTCACTAGTGCTCTTATTTGCTTGCTCAGGCTAAGGAGAGATTGCTTGCAATTAGGCACCTGCTCCTTGTTGGTCCTGGACAGCAATGTTCTCCCTTTTATTATAGAGTTTATTTATTGCAGATATTCACCAGGCAGATTTACTCTTCCTTGAGGAGGAGGATTTTGTCCTGTCGAGTATTCCTGATTCCATGCAGCTATATAAATGCTCATATAGTACTTTGGTGTAGATGTGAACATATTTGCCAGTTCCTATGGAGGGGAGGGGACTGTGAACTGTTTATATCTTCCCTCAGGAGGTTGTAATCAGCTCTGGAAACTTTTTTTTGTTTGACCCTAGCTGTGGGGGGGGGGGCAGGGGAGATGGTAACCTTGAAAGTGACCACTTTGTGGTCATATTTTACCAGAGAAGATGACACTGTATGGATGCTGCAGTGGTTACTCATGTTGGTTAATACAAAGTCCAAGATATTATCACCTCCTATGGCGGTGTTGATCAGCTGTTCCAAAGCATTTGCATTGATGAAATCATAAATCTTTGGGCATTTGTGTTTTGGCATGAGTAGTTCTTCCAATCTATGGTTGAATAGTTAAAGTTGCCTAGGATCAAAGGGTTGAATCTTAATAGATTCAAAGAGATACAGACAGGTGGAGTGGGCATCTTGAGTCAAAGTAGGGGGCCTGTAGCTAGATGTGATTTGAATAAGGGTCTTGTTAATGGTTAACAGCACCTGGAGTGTCTCTTGTGTGTCATACTGTTTGACCAGCCTGGAGGTGTGTATGTCTTTAATATATATTGCAGCTCCACATCCTTTTGATTTGCTGCCCATGGTTTTGGGTCTGAATGTATGATATGATGAGTAATTTGGTATGGCTGGGGTGCTGTCTACAGATATGAAGCAAGTTTCTGTGACTGCACAAATGTAGGCATCTTTCAGGGTAAGAATGCTTGCAATGAGTACAGTTTTGTGTGTAGACTCTTAGCATTTAGCAGCATAACCTTTAATTTGTGCTTTGATGAAATTTTCATGTTGGTAGTGTTGACCTCATGGCATTGCCTAAAAAAGGCACTATGGGGGAGGTAAGAGCCTTTGCCAGAAGCCTGAAGTCCAAGGGAGACAGATGCAGGCCATCTCTGGCAAAGCATCATGGTCAGTCGATCATGTGTTTCTAGGCTGTCAGGCACTGGATCCCTTTGGAATGACACCAGAAACTAAGCCAATTGTTAAAGTAAATTATTTTCTGTTTGTATTGAGGCTTTGTTGTGGGTGGCAGTAGAATGCTGCTTAAGGCTAGGAATATACCTGACTGGGTCATATCTTCAGTGAGCTCAACCATATCTCTCTTCATATAGTCCAGGGAGGCATGTTTCAAGTCATTCACACCAATATGGACTATGACAGAGTCTTAACAGTACCTGCTGTTGAGAGACGAGTGCATGGGTGATATGGCGGCTTCTGGCACCTGAGAAACAACTAACCGTAACTTTCTCCTTATCCATCCTGGTAAGGGGCACATCTGTGTGTCTCACAATGGAGTCCCCTATGACTACTATGTTAGGTTTATGTTTTGGCCTTAGTGGCTGTGAGACACAGATGTACAGACTATGTGTGTTGTGGTGGACAGTGGAGTTTGTGTATGTTTTTGCCTTGGAGGTCTCTTTTATTTGGGTATGTTTTTCTAAAGGACCTCCGCATATGTGGGTGTGTGTTGTGTAGGTGTGGGTGTGTTTGAGGTGTGGTGTTTGTGTTGACACCCTTCTCAATACCAGCTATACTGTCTTGTGAGGGAGAGAGCATAGACTCTAGGTTCTTAATGTAATTGCATCTCTCACAAATTGATTTTCTAGGTGGTAGTAGTAGAGAGTTGTTCATGTACATGAGGCAGTTGCCACATTGTGTCAGGATGCCCATATCAACCAGACTGGCAGGAGAAATTGTAGAAAATTGTCCATCCATATTTGTCAGAAACTGAGGGAGAGAGGCCAGAGAGAGCTAAGGGGGTAAAGGTCTAAGATGAGTACTACTAAGTGATCACACAAGTGCTGAAATATCTTGCAGTGGATTAAAACAGGTTTACTATCAATATTGCGATATGCAAAATATTTTCCGTTCACAATATTGAAGGAAATTACTGAACCTGGAATCTCGACTGCTACACAATATTGACCCAAACGATTAACATATATGAGTCAACATTGTCGCCGAAAACATCACGTGATATCCATATAGGAGCTGATGTAAATCAAACTCCTATATGGCGTATCACATTTTTGCAGGAGGGCAAGCCCCACTGAACCCCCCCCTGTGGGGGGCTGCACCCCCACACTCCCTACTAATAATATATTCCAACTCCATGATCGCACTACAGTGGGGGATATGGATGAATTTCCAATCCCCACTGTACGGCAATCTCCATACAATTTGTCGAACACACTTATGCAAATGTGCTACTGCATTCACATAAGTGTGTTCGACTACCCCATACACTTGACATTGTGCAAATGACAATCTGATTTTCGGCAGCATATGTGCTGACAGCTTGTCATTCGCACAATTGATAGCAAACCTTAAAAACAGTGTAGCTGTGGTGCGTGACATGCAAATAAGCCAAAACCAGCTCAAACACTGCTTTAAATACCACAAAACAGAAGATTCTAATAACACAGAAGTCTAGACAATCCTGCTAGTCCCTGATTTCTTTACCAGACAGTCTGTGCCAGGCAAGGTCCAGGCAGCCCTGCTACTCGTACTAGCAGAAGAGATAGATCCCTACCAACACAAGATGGTTTCCAGAAACACAGAAGGCAAACACAAGATGGCTGCCAGAAACACAGAAGGCAAAAACAAACAGTTCTGGATGCAGCAAACCTTGTATCAAGACTATGCTACTCAATTTAAGGGTAAGAACACAGTAAAACTCACAAAAAGCACAGATTAACTACTTACAGACAAAAACAGAACTCACGGTATGAAAAAATGCAGTTAAACAGTAATGAAATGCAGTAAAATGCAGTTAAACTGTAATGAATTGCAGTAAATAGCAATGAAATACAGTTGAACTATAATGAAATACAGTTAATCAGTAAATTGCTTTAAAAAAGTGCAACTGTGATAAATTAGCTCACAATCAAAGCAGTAAAACAGCTCAAAGCAGCAATTCAGTAGAATACTGTCATCAGTTTAATCAGGCTACTGACAAGCAGTAACATCTGTTGCATTTCATGAAAGTTCTGGAGAGGGTGACTGATAAATGGATTCACAGAGTAGTAGAAAGTAAGATAGGAGATGAGCAGTTTGGATTCAGATTAGGAAGCAGCACAAGTGACTCGATGTTTGCAGTGAGACAGATATTTGAGCAGAAGCTAGAGATGACGAAAGAGTCTAACTGGGCATTCCTAGACTTGGAGAAAGCATATGACAAGTTCCCAAGAAAGCTGATTTGGGCAGTACTGTGGTGGTTTGAAGTCCTAGAAACATTGGTAGAATTAGTGCAGGCTATGTACAAGGACCCAATGACACAAGTAAGAACAGTATTCAGTCTCACAGAGGGATTCACAGTGGGAGTGGGTGTGCACCAGGGTTCAGATCTAAGCCCACTGCTGTTTGTACTGGCGTTGGACTAAATTAGCAAACAGGTCAGAGGGGACAGATCAATAAAGTTGCTGAATGCAGATTATGTGGCATTACAGGCAGACTCTGAGCAAAAACTTCAGCAAAGGCTAGGGGAATAGAATGCAAAACTGAAGACACATGGGATGAAACTAAGTCCAGATAAGACAGTGGTAATGGCAACAAATTGGGGAAGTCAGAAGAAGCTGAGAATTGAGATGGAAGGAAAGATAGTAGAACAGGTTAATAGTGTCAAGTATCTGGGAGGGGTGGTTGAGGAGAAGGGAAGTCTGAATTAAGAGGTCAAAACTAGAATCAGAAGGACTGCAGCCAACTGGCACAGAATCTGAGGTGTAGTGAATGACAGAAGAATGCCAAAGAAGCTAAAAATTAAGGTGTACAAGATAGTTGTGCAACCAGTACTACTGTATGGTACAGAAACCTGGGAAGTAAAGACAGAGCAGATGAAGAAGTTAGATTTGATGGAAATGAAGTGCCTGAGAAGGGTGGCAGGATGCACATGGGACAGATGAAGAAATAAGGACATAAAAGCAGAAGCCAAAGTAGCTCAATTGCAGAAAAGATCAATGAGAACAGATTGCGTTGGTGTGGACACATGCAGGAAGACAATCTACTGAAGAAGATTTGAACAGACAGGAAGAAGGTAAGTAGAAACGAGGATGTCCAGCAAAGAGATGGAGGGATTCTGTGATAGAAGATCTGCAACAGTCAGGCATGAGTGTTGAAGAAGGCTGGAGTGTGGCACTGAATCGAGCAAGGTGGTGACAGTTAACATGATACTCCAACCACATGTAGAGATCGGGGAAAAAAGGGGGATTAATAATGATGATGATGATGACATTGATAATTATCTCCATTTTGCAGTCGTCAGCAAACTTGGTTGGTCATTATCTTCTATGTTTCAGAAATATATACCAAAAGGATGAGAGAAATTGTAGAGTACTTGCCTAGCCATTGCCTGCTGATGCTCTCTGAGTGTTATCTCAGGCCATCATTAGTGGGGTGTATCTTCTGCTGCTTGCTGTGAATTATTTGCATCCCAAACCAGTTCAAAATGCAACACCTTCTTTTGCCTAGTTTATACATAAGGTTGACGGGCCTGAGATGGTTTTCCTAGAAATGATGCCTGGATTCCTGTGCTCTTTTCCTTTTTTCTCTTAATCATGTGCTTCTGAAAAATGCTAAGCTGTGCAGCTCTGTTTTGGCCCCAAAGAATACCGCACATTTCTGGCTTCATACTGTGATGTAGCTTTTAGATTTGAAACTATCCAGCAACCTCTATCACACTATCCCAGTAAGCCTCACCTAGATCTTTTTTATTACAGTGGTTGGCTACTTAGTTTCTCCACTTCCAGTGGTAGCCAAGGACCCATCCGATTGAGAAAGGGTGGTCTAAATTTTAACTTCTGTTCAGAGATCAAATACAAGAAAAATATGCAAGAGCAAATTGACTTGTTTCTCATTGTGGACTGTGGTCTGGGGTATAGATCCTCTCACTGTTCTCATGTCAAATATTATTGGCTATTTATCTTAGATATTTGATTCAGGACTTGTTTATTCTTCATTTAGAGTTACTTGGTTATTTTCCTTAATTTTCACAAGAGTGTTAATGCTTTCATTGTTGCTAGCTACGCTAAACATTTGAAAAATTGTTTTGGAGCACATTCCTTTTCTAGTCCTTGTCAAAAAGCTGTTTTCACCTTGGGACCTCTGTCTGGTGTCATTACTTCAGCTGCAAGAACTTTGGAGCAGATTTTATAATTGAATCCTCATTACCTAGTATTCTACAAAGACACTGGGCAGGATTCACAAAGCCTCCGTGTAAGAGTTATAACTCATACACGGAGGCTGCAGTTAAACGGAGTGATGTCAGCATGCTCTGCATATTAATGAGAGCATGCTGAATCACACATAAGGCCAACACGGTCCGTGTAAGACAGTAGGGGGCGTGTCCGTGGGCCAAGCCCTGTAAGCGGACACGCCCCCAGAAGAGAAAAAGTACCCAAAGTAAATACCCACGACAGAGTCCACAGAAGTGTGAATAAACAGAACACAACACATGCCCCCACAGACTATGAACAGAAAACATATAAATAAACATGTTTTATATATTTTTTTAAATTGTAAAAATGTTTAACCGTGAGTGCGCTGCTTGAGTGGCGTGCCCAGTAGCAGCTACAGTTAGCAGTCAGTGGGAAAGCATATAAGAACTAAATATGCAAAATAAGCCAGGAAGCAATAGCGTAGTGGTAGAGATGTTGGCTGAAGAGCAGGCAGTCATGGTTCGAGCCCCCACAACGCCAATTTTTTTTTTTTTTGCAAAATAAGCAGAAAACAAGTCCCTGACAAATATGTACACATAAAACCACAATTTATGTAAAATGTAATGAAATAGCCCATTTATACTGAAGACATGTGAGGTAAAAGAATAAAAAATGCCAGATGTGCTCATAGCTGAGCTACAGTTTAACAGAGTGAGTGCATCTGCCCGTAGATGAGCAGTGGTTTAGCTGGTGCAAAATGAGTGCCCGTAGCTGAGCAGTGGTCTAACACACTAAATCTATGTGCCCCTAACTGAGCTGAACATAATATGCGTGCCGATAGCCAAATGAGGCTTAAACCAGCGCATTTCGCTTGGCGGAGCTGCGCACCGTGCAAACAAGCTAACTGACGGGCAACGTTGAGCAAGCTGTATCAAAATTGCTTTTACACAGACACACCCCTCAGCATGTCTAGACAGTCATGAAAAATAAAAAGCAGTGGCCAGGTTCGAACCCAGGATACTATACACCATAGTCAAGGTACAGAACCACTAAGCCATGACAGCAGTAGCTAGAAATGCAATAATAGCTAATATATAGGAATGAATACAAACTACAGCATGACAATGCAGGTTTACTGAAGTTGATACATTTCCAAAATGGCCAATCACAGATATAAAGTGCGGAAAACGGACTATATAAGCCCCATAGGTGGGAATACACAACATAAACGATTGTAGAACTGACCTGCAGGCAGAATGACAGGAGTAGGAGAGGGTAGTTGCTTCCGAGCACAGAGGTGGGGTGTTGAGGAGTCCAGGTACATGGTCTGGCTCCTAGTCCATAATCATGAGGCCCAACTCATGCAGGGCCAGGTCCTCTGGGGAGCATACAGGGCTGAGGCGTGGGACTGGTTGGCTCATGATCTCACCAGTGCCACAGGGATTCCAAGGACTGGTGAGCAGGTCTATCACCACCATGCAGACCTGAAGAGATGCAAGCAGGACCAACTGAACCTTTGGATCCAGGAGGCCTGGCAAACACCCAATGCCCCACTACTGAGTAAGTAACATTTAATTATGTAAGAAATTAAACTAGCTGATATTATGGAGATGTGTATTCCAGTATTACTTCATTTATATTACAGCTGCAGGTGTCCGTTCTGCGAACTGCAGAGCCTATGGCGATAGGCTGGTGCGGTTGCGCCACCAGGCAGGTCAGTAATCCACTACCAGTAACCGTAAAGAAATATAAAAGTATGACAGTCAGCAAAAGAGTGCAGTGTAGTCAGTAAGGAATAACATCTGCAAGTAACAGTGTGAAAGTGTCTGCAAGTCATGCTTGATTACAAAAGTGTATTTCAGCCTGTAAGTTAAACCAAAAAATGAAACTGTCTGACATATATTCTGAAGTAAAAATGCCCTACCTGTAAGAAAATAGTACACAACCTGCAGCAGGCTGAGAAGTATAGCTGCAGAAGATGATGAAATCATGTGTGAAATATATCCCTGTGGAAATACTGAAACATGACAGAAGTGAGACTGCTGGAAAGGATTGTAATAACTACAGGTAAAACATGTCAATAAAGCTTAGAAGTAAGTACCATCCTGAATAGTAAAATGAAAGCAAGTGAGAGAGTGTGAGAAAGTGTCATGACTCCAGCAATACAGTAGTAATAACCCCTGAATAAAGTATACTGCAGTCAAGACAGAATGAAATGCAGGTGAGATTCAAAACCAAACAGCGAAATCTGTTCAAAGTGTTGCTGCATGTGGAATGTGTATCCCAAAATCTGGATATGTTGCTCTCAGTCTGAAATATGCAGATAGGATGATGGTCTGATATACCAAACATCCACACTTGTCTACAGCTATATAAAGCAAATGTAGCAAGATGATGTAGCTGAACAAAGCTAGATATGAATGTGTATGAAGAACACTAAAATGTATATTGATGTTGCAGTAACAGTCCTATCACCAAGTTGAAATAGTTATCATATAGGAAACTGTAGTTAGAACAGTAGTGTGTATATAACTGTAGCTATTAGAAATGTACAGCATATGTATTGTTATTCGAAGGTGTTAATATTACTTTCTTTACCCCACCCTAATAACCACATATAACCCATTCCACGTGAAAATGGTATGTGCAATCACAATTAACACCCCTGGACGTTTGTCCTGTTGGGTCATATATATCTGCATGTCTGTTGATGCATCTGCCCTGTTCATACATCCGCACCTGATGGCCTGTTGCCATCAATTAACCCTGCATGTTGTTGGACTGTGTATTTCTGTTCAAATTATTCATGTGTTATGCATGCTGTTCAATTGTGTGAATATCTGGGTGTTTGGTCAATGGGAATACTAATGCATGCTGTTACAACTAATTGTGAATGGTATTATATGTCACTAACCCAAACTGTCATGACATAATGCAAAACATAGGACGACAGGGAAGGCGGGTTCCAGCGGACCCACCTCTCCCACCTCAGCTGGCGAGTGCACCTGGCACTAGTGCCGAGTCCGAACCCTCCTCCGGTGGTCCTGTGCCACCTGTGGGTGGAAGCGCTGCATGGGATGGGGCTCACCCCCCTCTGCAAGTGTGGCCGGAGGAGAACCACCACTCACCCTCCGTAGTGTCCGGACTGTGGTACGTAGGGAGATTCGGGACTCTGTTCTTGAGCCCCTATGCCAGCTCGAGGCACAGGTGGTGCAACTAACGGGCATGCCTGTTGCCCCGCCTACACAGCCCCCAGCACAGCCCCGTCCTGGGCAGTGAAGGAACAGTGGCAACTGCCTATGGGTGGGGATATCAGTTCCACTGTTGCCATCTGTGGGCTCATGGGCTCTGGATATCCAAACCTCCGTTCCTGTCAATTGTGTAACCCCCCCACACGTGACATACACCGCCCCTGTATGCGTCTTGTTTGTCTTGTCTGTTTACCTACACAACCTACCTCCCCAGCTGTACCGACTTCCTTCACCTGACATACCACTGTCTCCTGAAAAAAAAAAAAAAAAAAAAAAGGCACTCTGTACCCACAAAAAAATTACGCCCCATACATAGCTGCCCATTCCGCACACATGTCTGCTGGACATGGAACCTATCAATTACAATTGGCTGTACAACAAGTATTATTGTTGTCCTGACACCTCTCTCAGGGGTGGAAGGTTTCAAATGTCACACCAAATTACATACATATGCACAGCTGTTGCTGATGAAGAAATGGGCAGCTATGGGCCTTACCTACATCCCTCCTGCACATCCCAAGCTTGTTTCCCTACTGTCTTACCCTCTTTGTGACCCCTTTTTCACCCCTTTCCTGTCTCCCCATGTTCTTTTCTTTCAAAGAAAATAGCGCGGGTGTGCGCCAGAGTAAGCACTGTTAAGTGGTTGTAAGCGGGTGTGCGCAGAGCTAACCGCCAGTGCGCATGCGTGAGCTCCATGCAAACCAGCGCTAACCCAGTTACAACTGCTTAAAAGTGCCTTAGTCACTTTGATTGACAGGTCCTGTACTCAGTTCAAAAGCAAAATAAAATCCCACTGTCAGTCCCGAACCCAGGACCTTGGAAACACTAGTCTGTACGACCTACCACTAAGCCATGACTCTTATACAAAAACATTGTGCTAAAATAAATATAACATGTAGGTTCATAGGTTCATAGGTTTATACTAGGCTAACTGCCCTAGGGCATTTATAAGCCTAGCCCAAAGTTATGTGGCTTACGCCGCCCCTTATGTTAGAAATACTGTGCCCATTAGTTTGTTGTGCCTCTGTCCAGTAGTGACACAGAGATGATTCCCCTAAACCCTCGATCTCCCATCCACCGTCAAGATTTCTCTTGAACAGAGCCAGCGAGGTGCTCTGCCTCACATGGACCGGGATTTTATTCCACAGCATGGGGAGTCTCTGGGTGATAAATCTATCCCTCCAGCACGTCCTATTTATATCCGTATAAGGTTTAAGTCTCTTGCTCTAGTGGTTTTGGTGGATTTGGATTTTTGAGGTGGAGCATGTCCATTAATTCCGGTTGGTCATGGCCTTGTATGTCAGGCACAGGTCACCTCTGAGCAGACGGTATGCAACTGAATAGAGTTGGAGTTTCTTCAGTCTGGCAGCATATGACAGGTTTTGGAGTCCCTTTATCCTTTTGGTGAGGAACTTTTGGGGTCTCTCCAATTGCTGCAGGTGTCGGGTGAGATACATCCCGAATGGGACATTGTACTCGATCATTGGTCTGATAAGTGAAGAGTACAGGGGAACAATGACCTCACTTGATCTGGATGTGAATCCCTTCATGATCAGGTGGGCAATGTAGAAGGTCTTCGAACCACTTTAGCAACGTGGCGCCAAACGAGAGGCCACTGTCAACCTGGGTCCCCAGGTCCCTGATAACCTCTTCTGTGCTTAGTGGGTTGCCACCTATATGGTAGCTTGGGGTTACCTTGTTTTTCCCGAAGGGTATGACTATAACTTCAGGCCATGGCTCTGGCACCAGCTATAGTTATTTCTCCTTTTGGGGGGGAGAGGGGGGTGAAGTTTGCGCTGAACCTGTCTGCCAGTATGTTGGCAATGTCTGTGGGTTCAGTGATTTTTTGTATCATTTTGGACTAATTCTGAGCATATCTGGGAGTTTCCACCCAGGTTTCTGACATAGCTGAAGAAGGCCTTATGATTGTCTTTTGAATCTATGGCAATTTTTCTCTCAAAGTTGGCCTTGGATGATTTTATGAGGGATCGTAGTTTCTTGCTAGTGCTGATCAAAGATGCCTTCCCTTTTTGGGATTTTGCTCTATCATGTAATAGCTTTCTCCTCTTATTGTAAAGTTTGTTTATGGCTGGGGTCCACCAGACTGGACGTTTGCCCTTGGTGGAAAGAGTCTTGGTTTTATTTGGGATTGCCTGATCCATGCAGTCCTGAAGGTGTTCATAGAAGGCATTTGTAAGGGCTTCCGCAGCTTGGGTTGTGGCTTCTATTGGCTCGGGGGCCTTGAAGGATACCACCCTTGAAGGATGCAATAGTATGTAATATGTAATAGTAGGGATGAATGTAAAGGGAATATAGGATGTGTAGTACACAAAGCATGTCATTTAAATTACTGTCAAAACTACTGGATTTCCATAATAGTAGTGTGTGAACAGAAACAGCCATGCTAGTTGGCAGCTTGTAGATAATAAGGTCAGTTAAAGTACATAGATATATGTATGCATATGTACATATATATATATATATATATATATATATATATATATATATATAAAATATCTATATATAGTTGTAGGAGTCAATGTGCATACACACTTGCTACAGGGAACATGAGAGAGGAATGGAGAATTGTGAATATACAACACAGCCTGAAGCATGAAAGAGATACTAACCTTTACACTCACAGAACACTGTCCACAGCATACCAGCATGGTCCCCGCCCTCACAATCTGAAAGGGCAACACCTATCCCACATAACCTTTTATAGCACTGACCTGAAATCACAGTGAGAACTGCAATCAGTACACAACTGGCTGTATGAAATTAGCAAATGCTGGCTTACAATTGGTGCAGAGGCCATCACATGGACCTATGCAGATACCTACAAAAGCATCCAGTGCTAACACTCCCCACATACAATACATTCATTGCATTGTCTGTAAGCAGACAGAGGGAGAGCGAGAAGTGTGAGAGAGAGAGAGAGAGCAAAAAAAAAAAAAAAAAATCAGACACTGTGACTCTGTCACCCGAAGCTGTCAGCACTGACAGTAGCAGCAGCAAGCAGAAGCTGTGGTAACACAACCAGCTGCGGCAAACAGAGGTAATGCAAAGTAGCAGGTTAATAGTGTGCATACTGTGAACCCTCCAAATGTGTCATAGGTCTGTATCCATAGGTATGTCCATGTGATATGTTGTGTGTACGTAGTTCCACCAAAAGGGGATGACCATACATCACATGTCAATCAGTCATAGGCCATGATCCTGGCAGCATTTGTCTGTGCGTTAGCCCAGCAATGGCTGTAGTGACTGCTTTGAAAGTCAGCCAGGTTCAAAAGCCAGGATCAGCCCATCACAAAGGCACACTGGCTGGGAACAAGTGTCTGCAGGTACCCGATGTCACTGCATATGCATCCCATACTGCATAATTCCATAGCTTAGCAGACCAGGCCTGTTATGCATACAATGTGGTAATTCCCAGGATCAGTCGAGGTGCCCCCTTAGTGGTGTGGGACCACTGTTGCTGTATGCCACTGTCCAGGTAGATATCCTGTAGTACGGCCAAGATAAACTATCAGTGTTATATGCGGTGGTATGTCCTCTCAGAGTGCCGGTAGCACACATCCAGGGGTACCACGAGGTCACAGTAATGCTGTGTGTTCTCCTCTGCTGAGGACGGCCCTCTCCTGGACATGTGAGATGATAGGGAGGTTACATCCAGCTGGGATAAATATTTTAAAGGTGGGGGAGAAGGAGGGGGGATATGTGCACCAACATGTCTGCAAGATTGTTGCCAATATCCGTGTGTTTGGTGAATGTTAAGTAGGTGTGGATTAACACAGAGCATATCTGAGGCATGTGGTCCATATGTGTAACATAACTGAAGAAGGCCTTGTGGTCATCCATAGTGTTTGTGTCCATTTCCCTCCCAGAGTAGGCCGTGGCTGTTGTTATGACGGACCGTAGCGTAGTACCAGTGCTGACCACAGATGCCTTCCCTTAATGTGAATGTGCTCTGTCCTGCAGTAGCCTCCTGCTATTGTTATACAATCTGCCTCTGTCTGGGGTCCACCGGACAGGATGCCTAACCTTTGTGCATAGGGTCTGGGTTAGACATGTGTGTGCAAGTTCCATGCAATCCGTGGCATGTCCGTGGTAAGCATTTGCAAAGGGGTCAGCAGTGTGGCTTGTGGCTTCCACTGGCCCAGTGTGCTGCATGGATACCATCTCAGTCCCAGCAAGTGAATAACTGTCTAATCACAAACATATCAAAGTAGTCTACTGTGCTGGTGGTGGTGGTGGGATATGTATATCCAGGCCGAGTAACTTCTGTCCACATCACAGTAGTGGACGGTCTCTCACATACAGTCCCTTGAGATGAACCCCCAGAGTGAGGTTGTGCATTGCACCTGTCAGTGTGTGCTGACCGATGGGGCATGCTACTATGTTGTGTGGAATGTGGCAGGTATTGTTGCACAGGTGTTGGCTGAGCACTGATATCTGGCCATGTACCTGTGTATCCACCACGACACACACACATGCAACATATGGGAGTAGTAGTATATCACTACACATGAGTATCATGTATAGTATGTGTGCCATATATTGCTAACATGGTCTGCTGATATCCTATCTGTGTTCTCTTCCTGGGAGATGGCGCGACAGTGTAAACCCGCCTACTCTGTGGCGGAAGATGAGGAGATCCATCAGAGCCTGGTGCGGGAGTATGACATCCTGTTTTCCCGCACCAGTCAGAATCAGCAGGAGAGGGCCGCACTGTGGCAAGACCTTGTCTGTAGGGTAAATGATATTGGCACGCATAACAGGACATATGAGCAGGTACAACATCACTGCAGTGATTTAATCCGAAGTGTCCGGCAGCGTGCATTAGATATCCACAGGCAACAGGTCGCCACAGGAGGTGGGGTGGCCACACATCCCCCCCTCACCAGACTGGAGAGGCTACTCCTAAGTGTTGTGGCTCCAGCCCCTGAACACCAACAGCAGTACACCTGCATTATGATGGAGGCTGGTTCCACACAGCAGCACGACATGGAGCATGCAGGTAATATGCCATATGTACACCTGACTGTTCTGTACACTGTATCATATGCAATATCAATGGCGCAGTTGTGCCCACTGACATTAATCTCATCATTTCTGCAGGTCCCTCCAGGGTTACAGCAAGACAGGCCATCCATGCTGGTGAGTGTGTTTAACATAACCTATAATAGTCCTGATAATGCTAGTAACAGTAGTGTAACTCAGTAGTGCTCTGTGTGTATACTGCGGGGTGTGCATGTGTGCATATGTGCAGGTGTGCCTGTGCCCATGTGTGCATCTGTGCATGTGTGCCTGTGTCCACGTGTGCATCTGTGCATGTGTGCCTGTGTCCACGTGTGCATCTGTGCATGTGTGCCTGTGTCCACGTGTCCACGTGTGCCTGTGTCCACGTGTGCATGTGTGCATGTGTACACGTGACCACGTGTGCACGTGTGCATATGCCCATGTGTGCATGTGACCACGTGTGCATGTGTCCATGTGTGCATGTGTCTACATGTGCATGTGTGCATGTGTCCATGTGTGCATGTCTGCATGTGTGCATGTGTGCATGTGTGCATGTGTGCCTGTGTGCATGTGTCCATGTGTGCATGTGTGTATAAGTGCATCACTGGTAACAATGTCTGGAGACTGTAAACTGTGTTTCCTGTCTTCATCCCACAGGTTCTGGGGCTGCTCTGGTGACCTGCAGCAGGGAACCTGAATCCTGTGCCACGGCTGCTGGTAATGATGATATTTGTGTAATGGTACAGGAAGGTGTGTCAGGGTCTGCCGTTGGTAAGCCAATTGACAGTACGCAGCTGTCAACCCCATCATTGCGCACAGTCATCCTGCCTGTACATCCTTTGTCACCATTGTCCCTAGGTGATGGACAGGATACAGTGGGCATAGACCAGGGTAATGTGGTACCTGTGGCACATGCGTCCCCACACAGCAGCCATGGGCAGGGTCCTCTGACGGTACCACACAGACAGTTGCCCATGGGTTCTCGTGGGAGCATCCGTGGGTGTACTGCCCCTGGCCGACGTGCCCAAAGAGGTCTGTCAACCTCAGCTATGTTTCGGACTGTCATGCAGGCACAGTCACGTATGGAAAGGTACACCAGACAGGGTCTGAGGGAGCTCAGAGCATGTCGCACAGCCATGATAGACAGTATGCATGACATTGCGGATGCTATCCATAACTTCACCGATGTCATAGACAGACATTGTGGGGACATATTACAGCAGTTCCACAACCAGGTGTCCATGAGCTAGGGCAATGGTGGGCATTTGCGGTGTTGACGTGGCCGTATGCCTGCAGCAGCAGCAGCTGGCAGTCGGCGCGGACGACAACAGGCTCGCGCACGCCCCCAGCAATGCTGGGTCTGTGCTGTCATCAGAACACCCCAGGAGACCACATGCACATGGCTCCGGACAGTCCCAACAGGGACTTGTGTCCAGTCAACACACTCCTGCTTCTGATGACAGTACCCAGTCTGGCTTTGTACTGGATATGGTCCGTAGCACACCTGCCAGGCACAGGTACCGTGTCCGTGCACACAGACACTGATCTGTATGGCCTGCCAGGTGCAGTCTGTGGCTGTCCACAAACCCCTGTATATGGCAGCCATGAGGTGGAACTGTGTGCGTGCATACACACATGTGAAATGTTAACACCTAGGGCAACCACATACATGCACACACTGCACCAACACTGCCCCACCCTGTACTGCTGCCCCTCACCAACACACATACACACACATGTCAATTGGTGGTATCAGTGGCTGACTCAGGCATACCTAATCCACACCCTGTGCATATGATGACACTGTGCCACATCCTGCAATCTCCAACATCATTGCAGGAACAGGTAAACACGTTGCTGATGCACAGGGTGATTACATAGAAGTGTATTAGTAGTATCATGTTGGTAACAGTACAGTGTGCTGCTATGACTGTGTGTTTATCCCAGCATGCCTGCTGCAGTAACTGTATGAATGTCCTGAATTGTTATCTGCACCCATAGTACATACCAAAGTATAACAGCTGCACATAATTGCATGCCGGTGGTAAGGTTGTCAACAGATAGCCGCATACATGGGTAGCACAGGGGGAAAGCTAACGCAAGTAGTGATATGCAATGGTGGACATGTACAGTAATGGTGTCAAGTTGCCCACAACGACTATGCCATGTGGATGTTCATGCATGTAGATATGTGTGCAGTACCAATGTAATCCAAATCAGAAATAAGTATGACATAATATCAGTTCTACCATGTGCATCTGTGCTGCGTATTCCTGGGTACATGTTGATAGTGCCTACATATTTGCATTGTTACTTACTGTTATTGTTACCTTCTTTGTTGTATAATGCACTACTTCCAGCCCTGTTTACTGTAGCTTTGTTTGCATGCATGTTCGCTGGGACCCCTGGAACACTGCTTACAAGTGCAATGCAGAGATACAGTGAATCTATAGACGTCTAGTGACAGCTGCATAGCGTCATACGATGTCAACTTTACACATGACAGAACGTCACTGTCTGTCCTGTACGCATGTACGTTGCCTGTGACACATTGCACACATCTTACCTGGCATTTACCCACGTGTGCAGTCATATATGTCAGTGCTATGAAACAGTAGCGGTACACCCACACATACACACCTTCAGTATGTTGATCCCCATTGGCCCTATGTGTTGGTACTCACTATGGCAATCACACTACTAGGGTAGCATGTGCAAAGGTAACCTGTGAATCGCCTCTATGGTCCAGTTGTGGTTTATGTGAGTCATGTGTCATTGTCACAGCTGCCACATGTATGCAGTCAGCCATCACCCTTGGCCAGGAACGTACAACACATGTGTGGGATGCCACCACACAGCCAATCTGGGGACTGGTCTCTCTGAACCCAGTAATGCCATACCCTGTCAGGTGGCATGTCATATATACTACGCCCTGGACAAACGTCAACCCCAATCCCTGCTGCTACTATTGATAATACCCCTGAAGATGTTCCTGTTAGTTTTGACCAGTTCTTTACTGAGACGTTTCAGGCCCTAGCTAGCCATCTACCTCCTAGCTCCCCTGGTCCTGAAAGTAGCACCCCTAGAAAACTACTTGCGTCCAGCTGCCAACCAGTTGCCACTTCACTTCTCCGTACCTTGATTGTAACAGTGAAACCCACTACACTTTCTGCTGATCAGCTCCCTGCCGAGTACCTATCAAAACCAGATGATGCTATTCCTTACCCCGTCCAAAGGTAATCAAAGGAACCATGTTAGAATCTAACTTCCCCACCATCTGGAAAATGTCATATGTAATCCCACTTCACACAGGAGGCAGCTCTACTGAAGTCTCCAATTATAGGCCAATAGCTATACTCTCTCCACTTGCAAAGATTATGGAAACATTCGTCATAGACAAGTCATGCACCACCTAATCCAAACTCGCATTATGGCAGACACTCAGCATGGCTTACGTCCTCATCACAGCACTACGTCAGGCCTCCTAGCCTTTACTAACACCATAAGCCATACTTGCAACAATAATTATATATCCACAGCCCTCTTTTTGGATATTTCAAAGGCATACGATATGGTTGATCACCAACTTGTACTCCACACCCTGCAAAGACTGTCTAGATACTGGAGCCTTCCAATGGTTTCAATCCTACCTGCATGGTTGACAGCAGGCTGGCCTCTGGCAGAACAAACTCTCTAACCTTCTACCTAACACCCTCAGAGTACCACAAGGCTCTATACTAGGGCCCTTGCTGTTCTCCATCTTCATTAACGACCATTATACTGTCATCCCAAAAGTCATCTGTATCCAATATGCTGAATACTCTACTCTGATCTGCTCAGCCACATCTCCAGTAGAGTTATGGTCAGCTACCCAGACCACCTTTAATACAATAGCAAACTGGCTTTCTGAACATCGTCTGATCCTAAATCCCAATCAAAGTAAACTGCTGTTATTTCACCAACACGTAGGTCTACCACTTTCACCGTTACCATAACATCAACTGATGGCACAATAATCTCCCCTGACCCATCTCCGAAACTATTAGGTGTCATCATAGACAATAATCTCAAATGTGACATACATGTTAACCAGATTATCAAAGCCATCAATAGAAAACTAGGGTCACTTTACAGAATTAAAGCCTTCCTAGCCCCTCCAGCTAAAGGTGCCATAGCTCGCTCACACCTTGTTTCAACCCTTCCGTATGCATCCCCTCTAATCTCGAATATGAACAAGACTGTCCTTAACAAACACTCAATTTGCTACAACCACATTGCCAGGTTTGCCACTGGGCTGCCTTTTAGGACACATCATTGCATCAATCTAAATCAGCTTAGTTGGCTTGCAATACCCAGCCTAATACAGTATAACCAACTGATTATGGCCTATAAAATCCTCTATAATCCAGACAATACTCCTGCACTTCAAACATTATCACCCCCTATAACAATCCTAGACCGCTTCGATCCTCTAACAAAGTACTACTTCAGACCAGCAAGTTTAATAACACAGCCGGTTATTCTCTCTTTGCAAACCCTGTAAGTAGATCCTGGAACTCACTTCCAGCTGATATTACCCTACTGTCCACCTTAGGTCAATTTAACAGTAGACTCAAACAACATTTGTCACTTAACTGGCTATGTCAATGTATCAAGCCTGGCTAACTCGAATGTGTAACTTCTGTGAACCACTTTACTGTATAATTTTAATTTAATCCTGACTTGTGCTCAGGTCTAACATTAACCTGTGGAACATGTTTGACTTGCTTCCTTATGTAATCTCTATAAATAATCTGTTCGTAATATGTAATGCTAGTATTATGTAATGCTGTATCTGCTACCCTCGTAGCTTGTCTCCACGGGCCTCCCCTGGAAATGGACATGCATCCAGTCGGGCTATCCCAGTCAACAAATGTAGGATAAATAAATAAATCAATACATTATATTACAGTGATGACAATACCAGTCAGACATTGACACACACTGACAGCATGCTGAACACACTGGGGCATACGTGGGGACTCAGAATAGCAGCCTGCCTGGGCATCACACACCTCCGCAGCTGGCACACAGGCATATGTTCCATCGGAACAGAGCACATGCCACACATGGCACGCACATCCCCTGTGCCACACACTCACAGCCTGTAGGGCTACACAACACACCTGCTACAGATGTGTCAGGTACCTGTCTTGTGTGCTGCACTGGGGTCCCGCTCAACAGGCTGTATCTGGTGAAGGTCACAGTGATATGACTCAGGGGCACTATGGTCCACCACAGCACACATGCATACAGGTCAGTCAGAGGCATGGACAGATATGACTCACTCATTGACCATGCCAGTGTGGCTACCTGAGACATACCTCCCTGGACTACATGATAGGGAACATAGAATGGATCTCTCAGCATGTGGCAGAGGCCAGTATGAGCCTGATGTTGGTTGCCAACATACCCTCACCAGGTATTCTACCACTATATGTGGGAAGGGTGTTGTATGTCTACATTATGCTCAGTCTCCACTGTCATTCATAGGGTATCCACTGGCTGTCAACGTGTGCTTACATGCTAGAGAAGCCACAATGATGTGCACGGGTCATCTTGCACGTGACACCCGTGGCCCGATGTATAATGGCAAAGCTCCTTGGTACACACATACTGCCTTATGCTGCAGGACATGGTTTACATAGCGACCTCCGTGGGTATCACACAGGTTAGGACACTAACAGTGCTGCTACACAACAACAGCAGTGTACACCGGAAGATGCATGCACCAGACACTGCCCTCAGCACGGTGAACTGCAATGTCTGTGCAGTACCAGATTCATGATTCATGGCTCACAGGTGTTACCCATCACTGACAGGTTATGCCCCATACCATGCCTGTCGTCCCCTACACATGTAACACACATGGATAGGGGGGTGGTATCCCAAGGTAACACAGATACACACACCTCCAGATTGTTGGCACAGCACAAACCATCAGGGCCTACTCATGTGCAGCTGACAGTGTGTCGGACTGCCATCTGGTTCATAGCCTGGCACACACAACCCTCACATACACAGGAAGACCACCTATCCTCCATAACAACACCGGCAATATGACAGTCTCATGAACTGTGTTTATAAGGCAGTACTGCATCCAGCCAAACATTGTGTGTGAGCATTACTGTAGCTACAACACACTAGTTGAAGAGTTCACAGCATGTGGTCACTGAATTGCAGTGGAATGACATGTTACCACTACCACAACAGGTGGGAACATGCAGCACCTGTACATCGACTACATGTACACTATATGGCCCAGACCAGATGTGTATCCCCTGCTGTAGTTCTTTCACCATAGACACCCACACTGTATAGGGACATACCACGTGCGGACCCTGCACAGTAAGACACAAGTCATATTGGTATACATTGCAAATACCATTTATCCACATGAAGCATATGTCAGACATGGTAACTACTGCAGGTCACAGGTATTTATGTGTATGTGTCACACACATACATCATGTGTGCAATGCCATTACTGGTTTAGGCAATGGCATGCATTGTTATGTACAAACACCAACACAAGGTCATACTGTGTGACACAACCACACGTGACAGTTGTGGGTTACCAAAACATACCTATCTGTACTCTGACAATGGTAATAGACACAGTAGCAGAGCACACTATTGGCATTACTAGACAACTAGCCCTGTTTGGCTATGCTGATAGTGTGGTGACATCCCCTGTGTTTACTGGGGGAGTATGCAGCATCTGGTGTATTGTAGTATTTGCCAAAAGGATCTGTTCTCTCACACTTGCATTTACACACACCCTACTACCCCCACACACATGCACACTTGCCATTTACAGGATTCATTCCCCTACCTAACTAAGTCATGACACGTGAGAGAGACGCATTAGCAAAGCGCACTATTCGGTTTACTACATAGTTCCTCTTCTCTGGCTATACTTATAGGGTGCTGACAACATCAGTATTTTGAAAGGGTAATGTGCATCAGGTAGTGTGATCTCCAGATTGCCAAAACTAACATGTTTTTCATACGGAAATGCACACACACGAACTCCCCACATCCAAACACACACGCCATTTACAGGCTTTAAACTCCTACCTAACTACATTACGATACTCAGGAGAAATGCATTAGTAGAGTGCGCTATTCACATTACTGGGAGGCTTCCTTTCTCCTGCTTTACTTATAGGGTGCTGACATCATCTGTGTTTAGAAAGGGGAGTGTGCATCCTGTAGTGTGTTCTCCCAGTTGCCAAAAGGGGGATTTCCCTCACACAAATTTGCACACACACAGCAACCCCCCTCGTCCAAACACACACACTTGCCATTTGCAGGATTCAAACCACTACCTAACTATGTTATGACACTCGAGATGGACACATTAGCAGAGCGCGCTATTTGCATTACTGGGAGGCTTCCCTTCTCCTGCTGTACTTATAGGGTGCTGACATCATCTGTGTTTAGAAAGGGAGTGCATCCTGTAGTGTGTTCTCCCAGTTGCCAAAAGGGACATTTCCCTCACACATATTTGCACACACAGTAACCCCCCTCATCCAAACACACACACTTGCCATTTGCAGGATTCAAACCACTACCTAACTATGTTATGACACTCGAGACGGACGCATTAGCAGAGCGTGCTATTCGCATTACTGGGAGGCTTCCTTCTCCTGCTATACTTATAGGGTGCTGACATCATCTGTGTTTAGAAAGGGGTGTGCATCCTGTAGTGTGTTCTCCCAGTTGCCAAAAGGGACATTTCCCTCATACATATTTGCACACACACAGTAACCCCCCTCATCCAAACACACACACTTGCAGGATTCAAACCACTACCTAACTATGTTATGACACTTGAGACGGACGCATTAGCAGAGCGCGCTATTCGCATTAACGGGAGGCTTCCCTTCTCCTGCTGTACTTATAGGGTGCTGACATCATCTGTGTTTAGAAAGGGGAGTGTGCATCCTGTAGTGTGTTCTCCCAGTTGCCAAAAGGGACATTTCCCTCACACATATTTGCACACACACAGTAACCCCCCTCATCCAAACACACACACTTGCCATTTGCAGGATTCAAACCACTACTTAACTATGTTATGACACTCAAGACGGACGCATTAGCAGAGCGTGCTATTCGCATTACTGGGAGGCGTCCCTTCTCCTGCTGTACTTATAGGGTGCTGACATCATCTGTGTTTAGAAAGGAGAGTGTGCATCCTGTAGTGTGTTCTCCCAGTTGCCAAAAGGGACATTTCCCTCTCACAGCCTTTCACACACACAAACCCCACTCACCCACACACACACACACACACACACACACACACACACACACACACACACACACACACACACACTGAGCATTTGCAGTACTCGAACCCCTACCTAACTATATTATGACACTTGAGGGAGACGCATTAGCAGAGCGCACTATCCGAATTACTGGGCATCTGTTCTGCAACTGTAGTATTTCTAGGGTGCTGACATCTTTATTTCCACAGAGGTATGTAGATGTAGTACTACCTGTCAGGTGGGGGATAGCATATATATGCATTTGCAGCCACCTACGTCAGGGTCAGATATGCACATCGCACTGGCAGGTTATGTTCTATAACATGCTTTGGGACCACAGGACCTGTAACACACAACACAACCAGTCCAGAACACCACACCCACATCCAGGACACACACTTAGCTTCCCTGGGAACAGTGCCAGGATATGCAGGTATTCACATACACCATTCCAGTTGTTAACATCAGGTACAGGCATATTGTGTGTGAGAACTACTCAGGCCTCTACCATTTTACCCTACCGCCACTACAATTTGTGGGTCCATGTGCTATGGCAGAACCACACACCACAGCCACATGGGTGAATACATATTGCACCTGTCCATCTGCAACGTGGGTACTCACTGTTCCACACCAGAAGTAGACCACCATTGTTGATATCTGACCATGACCACCTTTCCCTGGACATCCATATCTCATCTCCACCCCCAGACAAGGTTGTCACTGCACACAAACTGTGTTTAGCACAAGCAGACTCTACACTTGTGTAGACTGGGGTGGATGACTTCAGAGGACCCATGCTGGAGGACTATACTGGCCACTCAGCATAATCCTTGACACTTGTATCCTATGAGCATCTGTACAGTTTGCATTGGTCATGCTATCCCACATATACCCATGACTGCTCCACAACAAGACACCTGTCAGCTGTACACTGGCCATATATGCACCGTTCAACAGACAGAGTGACCTAATACATTGCAGAGCTGTAGCCCACAGAGGGAGGACATCTGTGGACGGTTCCAGCACGGCACTTCATTCACACATACTCATTACAACACAGTGTTGACAGTGGAATCATCCAGAGAATGCAGATAAGGCTCCCCTCAGTCTGTTATTGATGGACACCTACTGTCAGAGATCCTCGACAACCCTCTCACAGCACATACCGACAACATGGCCGTGGCTTAGCACATTCAATCCCTGAGACCTCCACGGTGCCCCTGCTTGACAGAGGCACAGCTCACTAGCCTCACATGTTGCCTTCTGTGACCTACTTTACAGTGACATGGTAGCCTACTATCCTGGGGATGCAGATGCCAAGCACACTCTGGCTGAGCTGTCACCCCCCCCAGCCTAGTATTGACCTCTACACCCATATGTTCAATTGTCGGATGCACAATATTTGTTGTGCTGTTCTACTGTTTGCAGGTCTTTATTGCCATAGCATTCCCTGTTCCTATGACCAACTTGTGTATCTGTGGCAGATGTTTGCATATGACAGCGATCCACTATATCACTTATGTCTCTGTGGTCATTTACTGTGTGCACTGGGCTGATTGCTGTGTTGTGGTTGGTTCCTGGACTGACACGCATTACAAATTCCAGATATGTGTGGCCAACTGCTACACGGAGATATGGCCTAAGTGTGTGAGCATGCCCAGTTTAGCCTTTCCATGGCATGTTGTCTGACATATGCCTCATTTATCAAAGTGTGCGAGCATGCCCAGTGTGAGCTTTCCATATGTTGCACTCTGAAGTCTAACACATATTTGGGTGTGTGTGACCTTCGACATTATCGCACGTTTATGATTGTGTGCTGGGTGTCATGTTGTGTACTAACTGGCCAACTGCTTCGTGTCTGCCACAACAGTGATTATACTGTGCCTGCAGGAATTGCATGGGATACTTTGCAGACAGTTCTCAACATACTTTCATAATGACCTAACACTGTAGTACCGTATAGTGTACTGGTTTGGTACTTTCACTGTAGTGGACAGTATCCTGGGCTTTAGTGCTATCACTGCTTGACATCTTCATAGTGAGCACAACAGACTGTGTAGGGGCCAGTTGTGCACATATGACCATGTTGCAATATGTTCAGATATGGACTACCTACACCAGGCTCGTCCAACATTGCTTGTGTATTCCACAACATGGGTGGACATTGGCAAACACTAGCGATGTTCCGTAGGCCATTTATGATGGTAGTCACAGGGTGTGTTTGTCCTTCGACACACATTGTAACTGGGGTTTGCCATTACATATGTCATGGTTGGTATACTGTGCCTCTGTCTACCTCTGACATAACAGTGATACCCAGGGTAGCCTACCATCTCCCATACACTCATCAGGATGCCTCTTGAGGGGTGTCGATATGTGGCACTCTGGCTGACCTGTACCAGGAGTTTACTGAAGTGTAGGGTGCCTTCTGTGTTATGGATCATTCTGTACAGCTTGTCCTATGTATGTCAGTGCTGGGGTTCAGGTCTCTCATGTGCATAGCTCACTGCCATTCAGATTGTACAAGGTGCAACATGTTCATTCATTCCAGGTTGGACATGACTTCATACATCAGGCACAGCTTTCCTGTAGCTGGGAAGGATGGCGGTGTGTGGGGCTGCAGTTTGTTTACTCAGGCAACACATGGCATCTGTTCAGGCTCTTTGCTACCCCTGGTGGGGTACTGTTGTGGACTTTACAGTTGTTGGAGGTGTCTGCTGTGGTATATCCCACAGGGGCTATTGTAGTCAGTTGTGATGCTGATGGAGGATGGCTGCAGAGCCAGAGTGAGTTCCCCTTATCTACATCTGCCAGCCTTCATGTTTGGGTGGGTATATGGTACATGTTTCTGCGAACACTACAGACACATGTTTGTCCAGTGCAGGATATTTATCACCTTTTGTACCCAGGTCTCACATTATATGTTAGGTGCCTCATGGGTTAACACCTGTGTGGTAATTTGTGGGCACTTACTGTATATCCATGGTGGTTGTCTATACACAGTTCTGCGATTAGCTTGCTGACATAGCTATGGCTACAGTTGTCTGTTTGTAGGTGGCCCTTTTGTGGGTTGCTTGTGTCAGCTGGGGGTCGGATATGGTGGGCTGTTTGTACTCCTCTGCATACATGCTCAGTCACAGTCCTTCCATGTTGGCCTATACCTATGGGATATATATACAGAACGGGGGTGGGGGGGCCAAGACCAGGCCTTGTGGGATGCCACTCATATCCGCTTTGTAGTCTGACATGGATGCGGCATGTCTGACCATGTCAGTTCTGTCCTTGGTCTGCTTTGCAACCCCTCTACTGACATAGGGGTGTATATTTAAGCTGGTGAACATATCCATACTGAACACATCCGGTATTGTCTAGAAGCATGTGCATGGTCCAGCTACGCTGTGTGGACCACATAGCCCTCATCAATGACCTTAATGACTGCTTCAAATGGGTCAGACATGTTTAGGGGCCGGTTCTGCAGTTACAAGAGCCACAGTGTGTAGGGTCCAGTATCAGTAGGTCCACATTAGCCTTCTGTCTGCGGTACATACTGATCCTTTCCATAGCTGTGCAGAACAAGCTTGTCAGGATCCTGGGGTGGTAGTTTGGAGTATCCATCCAGGCAACACCTTTGTTGTGATGGACCACTGTTGTTGTACACTGCTCTTTGGGTACATATCCTATGGTAAGGCTGACATTGGCCAGTAGTGTGATTTTTGCATTCCATTACTCTTGGGGTCCATGTTGGCCTCAGCACAGGACACCATCACATACCTTTGCTGCTGTGAGTTCTGCTTTGCAGATGATGGCTGTTACCTCAGCATCTGCAATGTCAGGGGACCATCTGCTGGGATAGGCATTTTGCACTCGGGGGGGGGAGGTGTTTGCACTGCACCTGACGGGTTGTATGTTAGCAATATGTGTGTGTGTTTGGTATGTTGTTTGTAATATCTGTGTGATTCGGAGCATATCTGTGGATGCCCAACATGGTTCCTACCATCAGTTGGGTAAGCCTTGTGATTATCCTTAGTGTCCTGTACGTGTTGTATCTTCATAGGTTCATGGGTTCATAGTAGGCTAGACACCCTAGGCCATTAGTAAGCCTAGCTAGAGTGTGTGTGTCTTTGGCCCCCCTTGCTATGTTCAATTATGGCCAGAGGTTCTTCACTGTGCCTCTGTCTGTTCGTGACACAGTGGGGACCCCCAGTATACATGTACGGTCATCCATCCACTTGGCAATATTCCTGTTGAGGGGTGTCAGTGAGGGGCTCTGCCTACCATGGATTGGGATCCTGTTTCTGGGTGTGGGGAGCCTATGGGTTATGTATCTGTCCCTCCAGCACATCTTATTTCATTATGTGTTGAGGTTGACATCTGTGACTCTCACAGCTCCAATGGCTTTGATTTCCTGTGGTGTAGCATGTCCATTACTCCTGTGTTGGACATGGCCTGGTACAACAGGCATACAATGCCTCTGTGTAGGCAGTGTGTGACTGCAGTCACCTGGGGTGTCTACAGCCAGGCAGCATATGACATATATTTCACACCCTTTATCCTGTTGGTGGGGTAACTATGAGGTCTTCCGAACCACTGCAGGTGTCATGTATGGTACATCCCATATGAGTCATTGTACTAGATTATGGGTCTGATAAGGGAACAGTACAGCGGCACAGTGACCTCTGTTGATGTTGGTGTGAATCCTTTCATGATACGGTGTCCAGTATCAACAGTCTTCATAGCCACATTGGCATTGTGGCTGTCACATGACAGATTAATGTCGACCTGTGTCCCTAGGTCCCTGATGACTTCTTGCATACATAATGGTTTGACACCTATGTGGTACTTTGTGTACCTTGTCTGGTATTTGGTGGGACATCCATACTGTCCAGTGTCTTGGATGTCTGGGTGGGGTTCTTGTGTGTGAGAGTGTGGTCTGTCGCATGCTACAGACTGTACAGCAGTTTTGACTACAGTTATGTGCACATGGGTGGTGTCCGCTGCTTTGTGCATTGTCAGTTACCTGGCTATATGGGTGTCTGTGCTGCATATGGATGCTCCCCTCCTTTGATGTCTTGGTGCAGGTGTTGGGGCCATAACACATGGTATGTGGTATAACCTAGTAGTGCTGGTGTGGTATCACTAGGCCTGCAGCAGGCTTCTGTCACTGGATAGGCATCAATGTTCTCCATAATGGGAAGTGCCTCAGGGGTATGCATATTGCAGTTTACACATCTGGCATTGGTCAGCATTACCCTTATGTTTCCTACCACTTATGTTTTCTAGGGTGGTGGGTAGTCTTTTGGCCTTGCCTACATAGGCTCTATGGAGGCGGCAAAGGCCTTATCCAGTATCCAGACGTACACGGGTAACAGCTGACAGCCACCCCTGTAACAGCAGCATGGCTTGCCATGCTTGACATCTCAAGCAGACACACATTACACCCTCTTGGACTGACAGCTGTAACTGTGCCAGCTGTTAAACATGAGCATTCTGTGTTTGTACTGTGGCATCATTCTTGGTGAGGGTTGGATGCTGCATACAGCCAGTGTCATCCTGCCCTGGGGTACATACTCGGAGGGACCATGTCTCATTTGATGTTGACCAGGGAGGTACATCTCAGGTAATTCACACCAGCATGGACATTGAGTGCATCATATTTCTGCTTGCTTTGGGGTGACCTGCGTACTTGTGTTAAGCGGCATTTTGTGGCTACCTACAAGCAGCTTACTCTACCCTTTCCCTTGTTCAGTCTGGTGAATGGGACAGCTGTGTTTCTGCCTATACAGACACCTATTACGACTGTATCAGGCATGTTGTTTCTCCTTCGGGCCTGTGACTGTTTGGCACACCAGCTTTGCATACTATTCGTTGTATGTGCTATGTTTGAAGGTTGTGGTTGCTTGTGATCTACTTTGGAGGCATCTGTTGGTGTGGTGTGTTTGTAATTAAGGCCACCGGGAATATTTGTCTGTGTTTATGTGTTTGGTTTACAGTTGTGGTAGGTCTACGTGGGACTGGGTTTGTGGTGTATGTGGTTACCTTCTCCTCCTGACTAGTGTTGACAGTACTGAGCTGTTGGAGCTCAACCTCTGCTTTGGATACATGGATGCATCTATCACATATGTTTGTATTTATTGGGGGGTGTTGTGGTTGTCTGTGTACTTGGTACTGGCATCAAATTGCCTCTGGATTCATAGGTTATACGTGTTGTGGCTGGCCTTAGTGGATTGTATGTGTGGACATATGTTGTTGCCATACTACTGGTCAGTGATTACTTCCCTTTTTATGTTTGCTCTATCATGTGGTATCTTCCTCATTCTCTTGCATGGTTTGGTGATGGCTGGAGGCCAGCATGCCAGATGCCTGCGTGTATGGCAGTGTGTTGTTGTTATTTGTGATTGCATACTCCAAGCATTCCTGGCTGTGTTCATGGAATGCCTGTATAACATGTTCTGTGGTGTGTCCCATATTCTGCACTTGCACAGGGCCTTTTGTGGATTCAACATTGGTTTTGAGGGCTGCAACCTATACTTTACACATGTTTTTCACTGTGGTATTCTGGCCAGGGACTGGGGTCAGGGTGTGTATATCCAGTGTGCTTACTCTATGGTCTGGTCTTACCAGTGAGGGGTACACTTCTCATCTTGCCATCCGGTACACATGTTGCTGATTATCACATCCAGTATGCTTACCCCTCTTGTGGGAGTAGTACATTGTTCCTGGGCATTTTGGTTTATGGAATATGGGTAATTTTCTCCTACTGTGTTGGTGCTAGTACAATGCTACCGGTGTATATCTGGGTATTTTCAGTCGAGCAATATAATGTGGTTTGGGGCGCTTGATATATTCATGTATTCCGACATAGGCCAGGTGCTGTTCCTGGTATTAGGGCAGTGGTCTGCAGCAGGCTATATACTGCGAGGCAGTTTTAGCCATTGGTATTTGACCATGGATATTCCATGCTGCTTCTTGTTGTGGTACCAACATGGGGGTGTGGTTATCCTTGCCATTTCTTGCTAGTCACCCACCTTTTGTAGCTTGTTCCATGTTTTGCGGCTGTACAGCACAGTATGAGGTGTGACCTGGTAGTGTTAGGGTGCTGATGTGAGCCTTGCCCAGTTCTCTATTACAGGACTGGTATCTACATTCTCCTTACTGTGTGTGTTTACACTGCACACATCTTGCTGTTTGTACATCTGTCATGGGGTAGTATTACATCTAGGTTCCTATCCCTTGTAGAACCTATGAGGTTGGGTTTGTGTTTTGAGACTTACCTATTCAGGGCATGCTGTGGGTACTGACAGCCTTTGCCAGTATCCATGGGGCATGGCATGACAGGTGCATGCCACCCCTAGCAGGTGGTGCATCATGTCAAACTCCGCATATCTTCCCAGCCTGTAACACATTGACTCCCCTTTGACTGACTGCATTACTTCAGCCAATTATTGTACTTGATCTTCTTGTCTTCATAGTGTGGCATCATGCTTGGTGAGGGTGGAATGTTAGGCAGGGTCTTCATGTTTGCATATACTAGATGGTGTTACATTGCTTAACACATGGCAATCATGCCTCAGGTGGTGCTGCAGGGCTGCCTCTGTCGGATGCACATACTACACTCCCTGTACATGTTTGAGAGCAAGTTGTGTCATGTTAGGCATCCCTGTTACTATATGAGTGAGTCAGAGAGGGGTATCATTCCCAGGGTTCATACTGAGCCAGTGTATGTGCTATGCATTGCCTCTTTGCCAAGGCCAGGGCATACTGGGCATGCCTCCTTCTGCCTACTGGGGCAGGCTCAGGTTGTTCCTCCTCCGAGTCACGCTCTGCCTGTGATGGCCTTGGCAATGGTGGGGGGCTGTTTGGCCTGGCCCTATGCTGGTCCTGCTGCAGCTGTTTTCGCAAGATCATATTATGTAGCATAGCACATACCATGACAATTTGGGTACATGTAGTTGGTGTGTACTGCAAGGCTCCACCAGATGTGTCCAGACACTGGAACCATGACTTGAGCAGCCCAAACACATGCTCTATCACATTACGTGTTTGTGCGTGTGCCTCATTATGGCGTTCCTGTTCAGGTGTGTGTGCGTTTCTGATGGGTGTCATCAGCCATGGCTCCAGTGCATAACCTGCATCCCCCACTAGGTGTCCGTGTGGGATGTCCCCATTGGCAAATGTCTGGTACAGCTGCGTCAAATGCCAGATGTGGGAATCGTGATAACTCCCAGGGCAGGAAGCACACACATTCATTATTATGCCCTGGGCATCACACATGACCTGGCAGTTGATGGAGGGGAAGCCCTTGCGGTTAATGTAGGCCCTACCCTGCTCACCAGCTGGTGCTTTGATGCATATGTGCGTGCAGTCTATAGCACCCAGTACCTCAGGGTATTCCGCTATTTGCTGGAAGAGACACATATTGCTGGCCAATACCTCAGGGGCATTGGGAAATATACATGATCACCGACATGTGCTGACATGGCATCCAGGAACTGGTGTAGTACCCTGGAGGCTGATGCCTGTGATATCCCCATCATATCACCAGTTGGTCTCTGGAAGGTACCTGTTGCTAGTATTCTTAGGCCAACACATACCTTGGTTTCCACTGGGATGGGTTCCCTCTGTTGGTTCTGTGTGTGAGGTGTGGCCTGCACAGCTCAACAATTTGCTGCAGGAGCTCTCTGTCCACTCTATAGCTCTACTATCTCCAGCTCATGTAACCCGTGGTAGGTGACCCTGGGCCTGTACACTCTTCTCCGTCTCCTCACTGTGGGTTGTCTGGCACCATCTGCATTGTCACCACCCTCAGCAAGTCGCCTATGTCTCATTATGACAGCTATGGCAGCCCCTAACATTTCTGCTCTGAGTGAAGCTTTTCAGTTTTCAATTCTATTAGCTTACTCCTGTCTTGCAGTGTCTCTTAATGGAAACATCCTGCACTACTGTTTGCAGAGTTTTAAGTGCTGGGCTGGGCTACTATTCTGCCTGTGTAATTGCCTGCTTCTAATTGTTTTCACCTGCTAGCTTCAGCAGTTATCCCTGCTAGCTTCCTATTAATTCTGTTGCTTCCTTTTTCCTCTCTGTTTCCTCAGGGGGGAGCAACTTGCATACTATCTGAAACATGCTCACAGTGGCTTACACGCGCACGTGCTTACACGGTTCAGAATCTACTTATTTGGGTTTAAACCCAGCACCAGCGCAAACACTGTTACACGTCTGCCAGCAGCCTCCAACATACTCAGCCTGCCTTACACACGTGCACACCCACGCAAACAGTGTTAAACATCTCCCAACACTCTCCCACATGCTTACACTGCCTTACACACTCGCACACTGTCCTACTCGCACTTCATGGCGCGCACACGTGTGCATGCACGGCCAGCAAGAAACTTTGGTGTAGGTTACAGTGTACACCTTCCATTTCTTGACTTTCCATGACTTATCTAGTGGCACACCTGTTTCCATGATCTGTGCCTGTCATCTGTCATGTTACACTGGCCTCCAATGAACTGCATTTCTTTCTACCATTCCCCCCTGTGATGTCACCTATCTCCTACTCTATTCCTCCCCCTTTTGTATCTCTTACACTACTCAGACTGTGCTCATTTGGTATGTGACTGTGAGATTCAGTATCCGAACCCTCATTTACATGAGATTGCCTACTAATGCTTAGTTACATGTCTTAGACTCAGCTTCCCCCCTTAGCAACCACTACACTGTGGCCATGTTGGTTTTAGTCTGCTGGTCCCTGCATTGTCATTCCATGTATTGCATGACACCCACATTTGTGGGTTTATAACCTTCTTTTTCATGGTTTTATACAGCGCAGCCCGTTTGCGCAGGGTTTAAACATGGGCGATCGCGGAAAAAAAAAATTATATTTTTAATATTTTTGCATCAGGTTATCTTGCCAATGGCCACATATTTGGCCATTGGCATGCTGCCTGAATCATATGCAACCTTTTTTTTGGAGCTGACATAGCTCCGTTGTGGATTTTGCAGAAATGTACTCAGTTGTCAACTGAGTACATTTCTGCAGCTAAAACGTCTCCTACACGGACTGGTTTCTGCTTCATGGATCGCTAATATACCTCATTTGCATACCTTTCGGATGCAAGTGAGGTATTTAGCATGTCCATGCCCAGTCCGTGTAAGAGTCGTTTTAGCTGTTCTCTTACACGGAGTTTAGGGCTGTTCCTGGATCGCGAGGCTTGCATGGAGTGTTGCACGTCTCTTACACTCCGTGCAAGCCTTCGTGAATCCTGCCCACTGTCCATGAAAACTGATTTAGTTGCAGTATGTACCAACAAGAACTAGTCAATCTGTTTTTTTCCCTCACTATTCAAACAATGGTAAACATGTAATGCAGGGATGTTAATAGGTAACTCAGATTTTTTGTGATGACAGAACAAACTCTCTCAAAAAAGCATTTTAAACCTCTTGTATCTTTTTTTTTTTAAGAAATTTGATACTGAAGTCTACAAATTAACCTTGTCAAAGTGGCTTTCACATTGTATTCACTTTTGTTATCATATGTACAGCAAGCCTTTGGCATCTGAGCTTTTTGCTCACCATACTACAGCTACTTATCAGGATTTAATCAAAAACCCAATCTTCTCTTGATATGTTATATGTGCCCATTACTCAACACTTCTGCTTGACATTATGACCAGGTGTGATATCTAGATCTGAGGTATTTTTAATGCCACCCTAATGGAGGATATTCTTTCTTTAGGAACCACCCAAGAGAATGGAATTCCCAATCCCATATACAAAAGCTGTGCATTTACCATAATGCTAGATCTGGATTGGCAGTTCCATTTTAATCACCATACTCACCCACCTTCCCCAGCCTCATTCTTACTGGCCTGGAGGGTTTGAAAATGGAGTATTTATTTGTTTATCTGTATGTATGTATAGTTGTTTTTTGTTGGAAGTAGTTGCTCAAACTTGCACAGACTTCAGTTTTCAGAAATATAGAGAACTATCCTAATCCACTCAGCATTATGGGTAAACAGGATGGACTAGTTTGGGAAAGTTTTTGTATATGCTGAACCAAGTCCAGCCATCTTAGTCATCAAGGTGATGAAGGTGGAACTGCCATTCAAGATGCAGTGTAATGGTGAGTATGTACTTTTTCCTTTGTCATTGGCTCACTACTTGTTTTTGTTTTTCAACAATGATTTGCTCACTACTTGTGAGGGCAAGGATGCCCAGCAAAGAGGTGGATGGATTGTGTGAGAGAAGACCTACAACAATTGGGTATGAGTGCTGAAGGTAGGAAACTGGCATTGAATCAAGTGAGCTGGACACAGTTGACATGACACCACGACCCCAAGTAGAGAATGGGGAAAGGAGAAGATTGATGATTATTATGATTGGCCCACTTCTTAATAAACCATTTATTGAAAGTGTTCATTTACTGATGAAATTTGTTGAGAAATTGTTGAGAGTCTTGAGAATGGGTTGGAGTTTGTAGGCTGAGAGATATCTATCTGCAGGAACATTTTCTGGAAGTACATGGCTGAACTGTAGTTCTGCTGCAGAGACACATGGCTTTGGCAGATTCACTGTGGCCACAGAAAAGCAAGTATGCTGTATCCACAGCTGGCATAACCAAGTGCAGTATAAGAAAAAATATCTATGACCCCCAGATCCCAAAGGATAGCAGGCAGCTGCAGCAGGATGCAGAGATGTTCTAGTTTCACCTTAATACCTGCATTAAGATGTCAGTCGCTGTCCATAACAAATACAGCACCGAGTTTAGGAACAAAACCCCTGTGGTAGGTTCTAACATAAAGAAGCTCTGTAACAGAAATAACATAAAAAAGTCATCTTCCCTCAGTAATAAAATGAAAACCCCAAAATTAAAGTCAGAAAGTTAAGAAAAGATGTTAGCATCAAAATCAATTCTTCCAAAGCAAAGTATGAACTGAAAAATTGCATCTATCAAAGACAAATCCCACACCCTTTCTATGGTATAGCATTGCCTTCAATTAAATAAAAAAAATCTACCTACTCTGCCCTGCCAGATGTAATTTATCTACTAACAGTTATTAGCAGATCAGTCTTCTTTCTTATTTCCAGTTAGTCAAGAAATACTTAACCCTGTGCTAGTCTACCCCAAGTATCCCAGATGGACAAGCCTAAAAGACTTTCTCAGAGGTTACAAATACTACCTGATTGGGGCCTTATGATGTTCTAGAGTGATTCATTGCCCATTTGCAATAACATTTTACTGACATGATCCACAACGTGATCAACCTCAGGCCCTATATCTGGCTTTGCGAGTGAGCCATGTAAAGTTGTGGTGGTCCTTCCTCTACATTAGGGAAGCCCTGTCACTGAACCTGATAACTCTAGGCCCATAATCTTTATCCATCAGACAATGAAATGCATCATTGTGGACATGATTACAATCAATGGCAGACTAAATTCCCTTCACCCAAATCAGTCTGAGTTTGTGAATGGCATAGTATTCCTCAGTTGGCAGCATATATAAACTTATCAAGCTAAATGTAAACTCCCAGTGGTACTCATTGCATAACAAATTGTCTCATGGATACAGCCCATTAAATTAAGGATGGGGCAAGCTCTTCAAAAAAAAAGCTTGTTACTGGTAGTATCCCCAAGAGCTCTGTACTGGTGGTGTTCCTGTTTGATATTTTCCTTTCTGACATGAAAACTAACATTGAAGGCCTCTGGCTGACTTAACTTTGCCAATGATTGTAAACTTAGAGTAATCATCGTCCTCACAAAAAAAAAAAAATCACAGGAGGAGAAGAAAAAGCAGTACCCGCACACTCCAACCTCGAGTAACCAAAAACAGCCAAAAAATGGTACTACTGAGGGCTCCCAGGTACACAAGACACAGAGGAACGGTCTGAGTTTTCCAAAGTTTATTCAACACACACTAAATAAAGAATTAATGCTTAACTTTATGACCACATTTTCATTACAAATAATGCGGACTTCATCAGATAAAAACAACTTTACCCATCTACACCTATATATATCTCTTCTAATTAAGTACATTAAGAATCGAGGCAGAAAAAGGTTGAACATGATTTTGATGGGCCCAGTACACAAACCACTTCTTCCATTTACTGGAATACAGTTTACATGTTGAAGGCTTATGTGAAGATAAAAGAATATGTTGGACAGGGGAATACAGCACAGGTTGGCTATTAATGGAATTGGAGAAGCCAGGCTGTCGGCCTGAGTTTGATGTGTCTGGATGGACAATGCCTATTGGGTAAGACAGGAGGTCTGGAACTGGATCCAGAAACCAGGGTATAGGAGCTGAAAAATGTTCAACATGACTCCGATGTGCCAATACACAAATCTTTTCCATTTACTGGAATAGAATTTACGTGTTGATTAGCTGACAATAAACTCTAAAAGAAGTGCATGAAGTTACATATAAGCAACCATTCTTCTTTGATATTAAATGTAAACAAAACATAAATATAATGTATTAATAAATGGAGAATGAAAAAATAAAAAACAAAAATGAATAAAAATCTCACAAGAATACATTGTTAAGAGGGTGCAAACCTATTCCAGCATCAAAAATGATTGTAAAATCTATACACCATGAGTAGTTTAAGTAGCCATCATATAAAACTAAATATTAAACTCTGTTTAAAATCCTAAAGCCATATGCAAAACTTGTATGTTAAAATGTAAACAATATGCAAAATGGTGAAAATATATAAAAATGTGAAATATAAAATATGTAAAATATACTAAAAACATTCTAGCTGATCTAAGTTTTAACACTGGGGTAATTGAAATGTGTTCATTCATACATGGTTCCCTGTTACCTTCTAAAATAATCTGCTACAAAGTTTCTCTGTACTCAATCCTGTCCTTCCACGGGCCTCCCGAGGTCTTTTAAAACGTCTTCTAAAACAAAAAAAAAGTAAAAATGGCTTGGGTGCAGTTCTTAGTATGCTTAAAAAGTGCATTTGATTCATCCTTCCTAGAAATTGCATAAAATTGTGATAAATACTTTTTTTTAATGTATACTCAGTCTTCCCCACATAGAACACTTCACATAAGTTACTTTGGGTGAGGTATACCACCTCCTTACTATCACAGTTAGAAAAAGTTTTTGCTTATATAAACTTATCTCTAGTCCTAACATAAACTTGATATTTTTTTTCTGACATGAAAGCTAATTTTGAAGACCTCTGAATGATTTAACTTTGCCAGTGATTGTAAACCTGGAGTAATCATCATCCTCAACTCTCCTGGGGACTCCCACATCCTATAAGAACATCTAACACATGCAAACACATGATGCCACAACCATGTTCTCAAGATAAATGCAAATTGTAGTATCGTATCCTCTTTCAAACAGGAAGAACCTTACTTTTACTACATTAATGTCACATCCTCAAAACAGACAAATCATGAGAGACCTCCACATATTTGTTTACAAGGAGATCTACCTTTACTACCATATAACCACGGCTGTTAGGAGATCCATGTTATCTGATCAGTTCACTATTAGTAGTATTTTCTCCAGATCCAAGGATGCCATCATACCCATATGCTCCTCCATTAGTAATCCCATACCTATGCCAATTTCAAACCAAACTCAGACATCTGTCACTAAACTGGCTTTGCAATTGTAACACACCTGGATAACCCTCATCATGAATGTATATAATATATTTATTTCTGCCTACTGTCAATTTATTCCCCTGACTTAAAACAGGGATAACTATACCTGTGAACTTGTCTATCTCATGTTTTTTTTTTTCATGTATCTTCTGTAAATAGCTTACCTGTAATTATGTCTTCATTGTTATATTTTTTACTCTGACTACCTTGGAGCTTTTCTCCCCGGGCCTCTGCTGAAAATGGACATGAATCTAGTTAGACTATCCTGGTCAAAAACATGTAAAATAAATAAATAAGTGCTGATTTTGTCATGTACCTGTTGAGATATATGATCCAAGCTCTTGAGGGTCAAGCCTCGACCACATTGGTCCCTTCCACATCTCTATCTCTTATTTTGCTGGTTTAGCATTACCTACCATACCCTAAGATGAGGTTCTTTTAGATGATTCCCCTCAAATGACAGATTTATTCCTCCCCCCCCCTCAGGTAGATCTCTGACTCTTCATTTTCTAGTTTCACCTCTGTCTGACTAATGGAGCCCACAGCCACTTTTTCAGGTCTTCAGGTGACTGCTCTTTCTTAGATGTACACTGACTTAAGCAGCCCACAAGATTGACTGAAATCATCGAAGAGCTGTCATCAGGCATTTAGCCTTACCATGTTGGACATCACAATGTATTTGGATTCAGCAGACATTGCATCTCCCCAGTGTTACAGCCTGGCATCAGCCTACCAGACTCTTGATGAGAAACCTCAATTACAAGTGTAACTTTTTGTTGGACCAGGTGCAGGTATGCCTAATGCAGGACTAAGCACTGGTTCAGCAGGTGCTTCTGCTAATATTTGCTTCCAGTGTACCAGCACAGATGTTTGTTAGTCAGACAACAATGCAGATGCTGTTTTGCCAGACTTTAGTGGTTATTACCTTATTACCTGAGGTCAGTTTGACAGATACCACATGTTCTTGTACTAATATGTAAGGCATTTTCTGTATCTGTTCTCCCTTCAGCTTTGGAGTATTCTTTGCAACTTTTACCAGTCATCTAGCCAATACTTTCAACCACCTTGCCAGCTTTCCTGCAGATGCCCACTTACTATATCTTTTTTAACCAGGGTAATCAGCTCTCCACATAGGAAGGTGGTTGAAGAGAGAGCAGTTGAGAGTAATCCAGAAAGAGTGTATGAGGAGAATAAGGAGACAGAGAACACAGCTGGAAAACAGAATAACGAGGAAAGAGAGTGATTTCAAAAGATGCAGAAGATTCTCTTAATTAATAAAGATCAGCCTATGGTCACAAACTAGCTTGGAAACAGAGTTTCTAGAGGAGGGTGGGTTCCATGATAAGACACCTACAAGGGTCTGAAACCAGATGATCTAGAGGTTGGGTAAGATTGGAAGCACCCTAAACTATTTTTATAAAGGAACACAACCCTTGTATGTAGTTACAGTTCTAGCTATCTAGGTTAGAGCCCAAGTCTCCTCTAGGGACTATTAGCCAGGGCAGAAATTGCCACACCTTACTCCTGAGAGGAGAGTGAGCAAGTCCTGCTTGATCTTTCTCCTTGCCAATGTGCACCATATCTAATAGTCACATTTGTAGGTCTTCAGCAGCAAAGCTGAAAGCAATCCCTCTTTCCTAGCAGGCTGTCAAAAATGATACAAAGCTGTTTGTTTAGGATCTATTACATTGTTGAAGCCATATCTGTGTTTAATATGCTGCTTAGTGTGACTGCTGAGTGATCGGATCTGAATAACAGTTGGGCATTTATATAAGGCTGTGCATGCAGTACATGTAAGTTTAGGATAGCAAAGTTGATAAATAGAGTAAGAATGGACCAGTACTAAACACCAGAAGAGTCTTCTCTATTACCAGGTACACATTATTCAAATTACTCTAGCTTTCCCAGAGTGTTAACCTCTAAGTTTGAAAAGCTAAGAAGTTCGTTATAGTTTTATATATTACCATTATTTTTGGGGGTGTATTATATATATCTGCATTCCTGTTTTTTTGTTTTTGCATAATAATGTACCTCTCCAGACAAGATAGTACACCCAGTAGATGGAGCAGCAATACTTGGCAGAGCCAAGATTTGCCAACAGAGAAAGATTTTTTTTGAGTTCTAATAAAAAGATGTTAAAAAAATCTGAAGTTCCGTCACTTGAGTGAAGTTGGGATGGCAATTGCTCTCACTATAGGTTGCATCCCCTCCAAATATGACAAGAAAGCATTTTGGATAAGAATTTTTTTTCTTTTTATGTTGTTTCTGTTGGCAGTTATCACTTTTTTAATCTATGCAGTGAGTCTGTTGCAATGTATACTGCCTGCATTTTTTAAATGCAGTCTAAGCATGGGTGTTCTTCATGTTTCACTGTCGCAGTCATTACATTTGGGTAATCTGCTGGCAGGTTGCCGTCAGTCGGCCTGATTAACAAAGTCTTGGGACCTGCATCGGTTGCTGTCCCTTCTTCCATGATGTTAGGCTGTCAGGGGTATAAAACATGCAGCCGATGCCATTGTCTTTCTTGCCGTGCAGTGCCTGAAGCAGAAGCAGTTTGCAAGTGCTGGTCGTCCGACTCCTGAAATTTTCATTTTTGAGTTTCAGAACCAAAGTCTTCAACTTAAAGCTAAGTACCCCGTTGGGGAAACTTTTTCTTGCTCCTTACCGATGTCAGTAAAAGTTAATAATTGCATTACTTGTGGGAAGCAAATACCTCATAAAGATTTTCATTTGTACTGTATTCCTTGCCTAGACCCTGACCACGACGTACCTTGCTGTTGGTTTTGTGCTTTATTTAATCAGCGCACTATCCATCGTCGGTACATTTTTGCTTCCAAATATTTCTGTTCTCGGTTTAATTATCCAGAAATTATGTCAGTTAGCCATCCAACTACCGGAATTCTGAAAAAACACAAAGAAAAAGACAGAGACAGGCCGTTGACGTCTAAAACTGCAGACAACGCTTCTCCTAAGCCATTTGCCAGTTCACCGGTACTCAGTGAGGCACTTTCACAGCCCCTGATACCTGCTACTTCTGACTCGCAGGCCTCTACTGAGACCCATTCGGAGTCTGGTATGCCGCGAGATGCTTCACCTATGGAACCCACAGATGTCTGTACCTTGGAAGGGTCCAGAGCCACTGTGCAGGCACCGGCTTCTGAGGGTGTATTCAGGCCTACAGACTTGCATATTAAACCGACTCCACCTTCTAAACTAAGGCCTAAATCTCGATCTATGTCTAAAAAACTGACACCCAGGCCACATGTTCAGGCCCCTATGCCTAAAAACCAAGTGATCAAAATGGCTGAAGATCTTATTACTCTAATCAGGGGTAGTCAACAACCCCCCTTCTAAGAGGCCTAGGACTGAGCTTGACTATGAATCTTCTGATCAGGACTCTGTTTCTTCTAATTCTTCCAAAGACCTGGATTTGTCCATGCCTACTTATGAGGATTCTGATGCAGAGGATTCCATTCCCTCTGCTTCCCCCCCTGAGGACTTTTCTTTTGGGGAAACTTTACATACCTTAAGGGAGCATTTCCACTGGGAAAGTCAGGAATTTTCTGACTCTAAAAAGAGGCTTAGGGATTTCCTTCTTCTACCTCAGCATAGGCCTTTGGCTATACCTCCTGTAATAGACATTGTTCATGATGTGTTTTCGGAATCCAGTATGGCCCCTGATTCCCTGCCTCCAGCTCCTAGTAAACCTGACAGATACTACAGGGTTCCTGAGGCCCACAGGTTCCTTTTCAAAAATCCTGTTGCAGATCCAGAAACCATTTCTCAGGGGCCAAGGGCATTAAGGCTTCTTCTGTTAAACATCCTACCTCTTCTGATAGAGACTCCAGGGCACTGGATAGATGGGGTAAAAAGGTTTATACTTCTGCAACCTTGACAATCAGGGCTTTAAACTGCCAATTTCATATGCTAAAATATCAACAGCATATTATGGGACTGCTTAAACAGAAAATGATGTTGATTTCTGACTGTGTGGAAAATAAAGATTTACAGGATTTATTGCATTCTGCTGAATAAATTGGAAAACATACTTTGCAATGTGGTTTTGATTCATTAGAGGCCTCTTGCAGGGCTGCTGTTACTGGGTCTGTGCTTAGAAGGCATGCTTGGCTTAAGGAGCAATCACTGCCTGATCATGTTAAAGCAAAATTGTTGGATGCTCCTTTAAATCAGGACCGCCTATTTGGCAATAAGGCTGAAGAAGTTCTAAAAAAGATGGAAGATAAAGCTAAATCTATGCAAACTGTAAAAGATTTCTTACAGGTGCAACCTCCAAGATTTAGTAGGCACTGGCCTACTAAGAACTGATCCTTTCCAGCTCCTTCCAGATCCACTCAAGCCAAACCCAGACACACCAAAAGCACCAGGTTTCAGTCCCAAGGGACTCTCAGAACTAAGCAATGGGAGGCCTCCACTTCCAAATCTGGAAATAACAAGACTCCCCCCCCCCATGGTAAACAGTCTCAATGACTTATTTATTTATTTTATTTATTTATTTGCTGTTGGTTAACCAGGATAGTCCATTGGGCCAAGAGAACCCATTTTCAATGGAGTCCTGGGGAGAAAAGATCCATTACAGATTACATATTATAGAGATTTATATGCAGATTACATATTATAGAGATTTACATCCAAATTATTGTACATGACATCACAAGGTACAGTGGTTAAAATGAGTAAAGTTAAGCATTAATACAATCAAATAATAAAACATATTAAAGTTGAAACCAAATAATATCATAGGCACAAGGATAAGGAAGTGAGTAGATAGATGCATAAGGCTTTCAGGAGGATAGGAACTATTAAGGAATAGATTACTGTCTGAGGTAGAGAGAGTAAAAGGGGGAGTACAGTAGAGAGTATAGAAAGATTATGTGGGGTAGGAGCCCCTTTAAAATTGTCAAGCACTTACCTTTCAGTCGCCTCTTTGGGGGGAAAGATTGCTCTTCATGCAAAAAACTGGGAACTCATAACCCAGGACAAATGGGTTTTAAATATAGTGTCCCAGGAATACAAATTTCATTTCCACATATTGCCAACACCAAACGGGTGGCCAGACCTTCCCCCAAATAAGTGGGCAGAGGCTAAAAAACAAGTACTTTCCCTCTTAAACATAGGGGCTATTCAACCGGTACCAGAAGAGGAAAAGGGACAGAGTTTCTATTCCAGGCTTTTCCTGGTATCCAGAAAAGACAAATCATGGCGTCCAGTTCTGGACCTGTCTACTTTAAACACCTTTCTGGACATTCCAAAATTCAAGATGCTGACTCTTCACCAATTATCTCCTATGCTAGGCAAAGATGCCTGGTTGGCAACTCTAGATTTAAAAGAAGCTTACCTGCATATCCCAATCAGGGAATCTTGCAGAAGATACCTATGCTTCAAAGCAGGCTACTTTCATTATCAGTTCTCTGGACTGCCCTTTGACTTGTCTACTGCACCCAGGGTGTTCACAAAGTGCCTGGCTCAAGTAATTGCATTTTGCAGGCAAATAAATATTCAAATATATCCATACCTGGACGATTGTCTAATTCAGGCAGAAAACCAGGCCATACTTATAAATCATCTGGCATTTGTAAAAAGGGTTCTAACTTGTCTAGGGTACACCATAAACGAAAATAAATCACAACTGGTACCCTCTCGACAGATTACATTCCTGGGTGCAAGCTTGAATACAACTGCTCAGATGGCTTTCCTCATGCCAGAAAAGCAAATTAATTTGGTAACTTACTTCAAATAAGTGGCCACAAAAACTCTGCTATCTGCAAGACAAATACTGCAAGCCTTAGGGTTCTTGGCCTCCTGCATTCTTCTAATTCCATATGCAAGACTGCATATGAGGAAACTTCAGTGGTACTTAAAAAGTCTATGGAGTCAACATTGTCAAAGCCTGGAAACAATGATTCCTATCATTCCTTGCCTACGCCTGGAGTTCCTATGGTGGGCAGAGGTCTGCCACCAAAACAAGGGACTGCCATTCACACTACCCCCTGCCACCCAAACCCTAACTACAGATGCATCAGACTATGCATGGAGGGCTCACCTGGCAGGGAAGTGCATTCAGGGCAAATGGAACCCAAATCAAATGCACCTACATATCAATCAGAAAGAAATGTTTGCTGTACAGAATGCTCTAACTGCCTTCAAGGACTACATTCATCCAGAACAACTAATGGTAAAGACGGACAACACCATGGTTATGTGGTACATAAACAAGCAGGGGTTACACATTCCTACCCCCTCTGCAGGCTAGCCATGGAATTGTGGAACATGGCCTTGAGCTACCAAGTGCAACTACAAGCTCAATTCCTGCCAGGATAACTGAATACATTGGCAGATGGACTAAGCAGAAATCTCATGGACCCACACGAGTGGAAACTGGAACCACGGATTTTCGACATGTTGACAAGCAAATAGGGGAGCCCAGACATAGATATATTTGCCTCCCCCCGTTACTACCAGTTGGACAAATTTTGCACAAGGACTCCTCACAAAAAAGCCTGGAAAGTGGATGCTTTGTCCTTCAGCTGGAAAAACCTATCAGTCTACGCCTTTCCCCCTCTGCCTCTGCTCTCCAAAGTTCTGCTAAAAGTCAAACAGGACAAACCAAAAATGATTTTGATTGCTCCAGACTGGCCACACCAACACTGGTACCCACTCCTGTGCAGTGTGTCACAAATATCTCCATGGCACCTGCCTCAGACACCTTCCTTACTGTCTCAGCAGGAGAACCAAATTCTGCACCCTTAGCTCCCAACATTGAACCTTGCAGCTTGGCTAATCACTTAAATTCACCCTTAGCATCCCTCAGCAAACCTGTGATGGATGTCATCTTGAAGGAGAGATGACCTAGTACCAGAAAATCTTATGCTGACAAATGGAAAATATTCTGTGCCTGGAACCAATCTTTAGGGATGAGCGCAGCAGCGCCCAATTTACCTCAGATTTTGCAATACTTAACTGAGATGCTTCACAAGGGCCTGTCTTTTTCCTCTATTAAAATCCATGCTTCAGATATTTCAGCTCACTATAACACAGAACCACCCCTCTTTTCTCATCCCCTGCTCAAACAGTATCTCAGAGGGGCAGAGAACTTGAGACCACCCAGGAGAGCTCCTACCCCTGCCTGGGACCTTAACTTTGTTTTGGAAAAGCTCACTTTACATCCTTTTGAGCCAGCTGCTACTGGAGACTTAAAATTTCTTTCTTGGAAAACAGCCTTCCTCTTAGCAATTACTTCAGCTAGAAGGATATCTGAATTACAGGCCCTTATGACAGTGGAGCCTTTCATCATCTTTCATACGGATAGGGTATCTCTGAGGACCAGTCCATCCTTCATGCCCAAGGTGGTTTCCAGTGTGACTCTTAACCAGTCCATTCATTTGCCAACCTTCTATCCCAATCCACAGAACAAAGGGGAACGGATTCTGCATTCCTTGGACATGCACAGACAACTTAGATTCTACTTGGACAGAACTAAATTGCGAAGAAAATCTGAACAATTGCTACTGTCATTTGCTGCTGGGCAGAGGAGAAGGCTATTTCAAAACAAACCATTTCTAAATGGATAAGCCATTGCATTCATTTCTGATATAAGCACCATGGAAAACCTATCCCCCAGGGGATCAGATCTCATTCCACCAGGGCTGCATCTACTTCTGCAGCCTTTCTCAGAAGTGTTCCTACCAGGGATATTCTAGATGCTGCTACCTGGAGTTCAGTTCATACTTTCACCAAGCATTTTCTAAATCCAGATCTGGCTTTGCCACTGCTGTCTTGCAGGGCCTTATAGCTTGTCCTACTGCTGTATAAATCCATCCTCCCAACCATAGCTTTGGGAATCTACCCAAATGTAATGACTGCAACAGTGAAACACGAAGAACATAGTACAGTTGTGTACACTTACCATAAATGTAGATGTTCAAGTGTATTCACTGTTGCAGTCCTGGTTACCCTCCCTCCAACCCCCTGTTTTTCTCTTACTATACCTCTACTTTTTTTTACTATGCTTAAATGCCTTTTTGGTGTATTTGTTTTTGGTTGGAGGTATTTTTTTGTGTTTTTAATTTTATTTGCTCCCCATTTGGGGGGCACCTGACATCTGGGAAAAGAAAAACTGTTGTAATGGCATCGGCTGCATGTTTTATACCCCTGACAACCTGACGTCATGGAAGAAGGGACAGCAACCGACGCAGGACCCAAGACTTTGTTAATCAGGCCGACTGAGGACAACCTGCCAGCAGATCACCCAAATGTAATGACTGCAACAGTGAATACACTCGAACATCTACATTTATGGTAAATGAACACAACTGTACTATGTGGCTGTCAAATAAATTAATAAAATAAAATAAAATGCTGGTTGTTGGGTTGTGTTTTAAAACAGCTGAGCAAATCTGCTATGTTCCCTGTTAATTTTACTGGTTATTGTGCCTGCCGTCACCTCCTCTGACTGTAACTGTTATTACTTCAAGTGGACCTGCTGTTTTGACAGACTGCTCTGCAAGATGTAGATAGCATTGTCAGTGAAATAAGACCTCTCCCGGATCCATCTGCTGCTGTGATCCTTTTATAAGTAACCAGTCAGTCTGTTTCCCACCTGCATGTGTAGCTGCATGAGGTGAGTTTGACAATGTGAAGGATGGGTGAGAGAGATGTTAATGAATTTTGAGTGGATGAAGCAGGAGGAAGGGAACTTATTATATTATTGCTGTTTATACAGATAAAAAACTATGAGTGTCTGTTTTTCATATAGAGTATAGATTGACTGTTAGGAATGATTGTAACCAAGCTGTGTTTGTAGAGAAACTAACCCTCGACTTCCTAATTCAACATCATGGCTATAATATTAAGGTAAGAATTTGTATGTTTTTTTTTAACCTTTTCGCGAAGGTATTCACTTGCAAACCTTTCTTCATTACTTTGGAAACCTCTTGTGAACACCTCATGGACTTTAAGAAAGAGTGAAACTGCTGCTGTCCAGAAACATTAATACAACATGCTCTGCATTTGTTTTCTGAGTCTCTTGGACCATTTGGCTGAGTTGGAGGACAGTAGGTCTGCAGTATGGAGAAGAGAAAGATGACTTCTTTGAGTTCATGGATGCTATGCATTTTATAAGGCGGCAGCCTCTTACAGACAGAAACAGAACAGAGTGCTTTCCATGTGTTGATTCAGACAGCTTTTATGTGAGTTATACTTCACTGATGTTTATTAGGCAAATGTACTTTAACACAAAATGACCAAAAAAAGAGATGTTTTACAGGGGGCAAGTCCCATACTCCCTTACATAAGTAGATTAACTCTGTGACCATACAACAATGAAGATGGAACAATTTCCTGCAACACAGCACAGTAGTCTCCCATAAGCAGTGAGACTGCTAAATCTAACTAAAGTCAGTGAGCTGACAACTTAAATCAAGAAAATTGCTAAAATAGAACATGAGCAAGTGTATTATAATCAACCTGTGCATGCCTGTTAAATGAAAGTGAAGTAAAATAGTTTTTATATTTTGATTGAAGATTCAAATCATGAAAAATACTATGACTTGCAATTCTAAATGTGTGCACCTCATGTATGGCATTAGTAGAGTTTTCTGTGTAATTATATCATAACACATTTTGCTACTTATAAACACATATCAAACACATCAATGTAAAACATAAAACGACATAATAGAACAAACACTGGAGCTCCCTGGTATCCACACAGAAAAACAAAGCAAACAGGTGTCTCTAAAGTGTAAACTACCTTCTCAGTGTAGTTTACATATTAATATACATTCTTATCCTTAATACTAGAGTTCCCTGTAATTTTATGTTAATTCCTACAACTTATAGAAGCATTCATTGCTGGACCCTTCATACTGGATTTCAGTCTCCTAGTTCTCCCAACCACTTTCTTTCTTAAAGTTGTGTCCCTAGTTTTATATGTATATGTATGTATGCATGTGTGTATCTATGTATTCATACATATATATATATATATATATATATATATATATATATATATATATATATATGTGTGTGTGTGTGTGTGTATATAATACATGTATTACCATGAGTGGAGGCAGAGATGGATGATAACCAACAAATACTGATTTATTTTTAAAGATCAAATAAAAACAGCCTATTTTGGCATTGCACAATTTATCTTATGATGCATGTACATTATTTACACTGTACCTTAGATTCAAGTTGTTAATCTTTAATGATAACTCCATTCATTTTATTCCAGACAGGCTTACTCCCATATAGCTCTTCCAGCAACCAAGCTGTAGATTACATATGCTAATAGGGGAAGTTTAGCCAGGGCATTGGGGAACTGTCCCTACTCTTTTTGATAAGTACCTTAGGATCTTTTATGTCCACCTGTACTACTAACAATTCAAGCAGATGGGACTTCAGTTTAATGTCTCATCTGAAGAACAACATACTCAGGAGTGCAGCATCTCCCTTATGCTGCACTGCAGTGCCAGCAATCAATTTACCTGGCATGGGAATAGAACCACAGTCTTATACACTAAAGGAGAGTTTGCTACCTGCTGCACACTGATGCTGCAGTTTCAGTCTTTTTACTGGATCTTCCATAGAGTTACATTCGATTGACCTGTAAGTGGACCATCCAAATCCTGGAATCACAAGTCCTGAAATAGCGCCTGTGCTTTATCCGATGATGATCTCCCCACAGAACGAACTAACTTCCTGATGTTGTGCAACACTAACAGGCAAGCAATTTTTCTAGTATCCCATTTAATGCAATCATTTATCTCACTAATTGTTGTGAGAATTTTAAAGATGTGGCAGTTGACATATATTTAAAGACATGTTCCACATTTTCCATAGACAATATTTCACAACTTCTCTACTCTCAGTTCCAAACCATCAGGTTTGGACTTTCACAAATGGGTTGTAAGATTTAGACTTTCTATCAGCATTCCTAATAATCAGTCCAGGTTTATGGGCAACAGTATCATGGAAAGGAATGAAGGACAGTGCCTGAAGACATAACTTTGTATTGTAGTCCTTTTTTTTTTTTACTTAGCCATTGTAATAAAGCACAATTCATCTTTAGGCTAAAGTGTTTGCCTAACAGGCTGTACATTTGACAGTAGAAGAAATAATTCATAGGCAAGTATTTCCTTTTGCTGGCTGAGAACTTTTTCCTCAGGATTACTTAACTTTCAGCTGATGTAGCTCACAGGGTGCTTCTCACTTTAAATATCCTGGAATAATACTGCTTTCAAGCCTACTTCTAATGCATCAGTGTACAAACTAAATTATTTAGTAAAACAAGAAATCAGTAACACTGGTTCTGAACATCAGCATAATATTTTTCAGTTCAATAAATGTTCAGTCTTTATCAAAGGACCATTGCCCTATGGTATCTTTTCTTTTTGCGAGATCTGCCAAAGAACACACAATAGCTGCAATATTAGGTATAACTTTTATAATCAGCTAATCCAAGGAATGCATTCACATGTTTCTTGGGGTGGGGTATAGAACAATTTTTATAGCCACAATTTTAATAGTTGTAGTTTCCATAGCCTTCCTTTATGGCACCTCAAATATTTGGCTTCACCGGTGCCCCATTTAATTTTTTGACATTCGCAGTCAAGCTTGCCTGTCTTATTCATTCTATCACAGCCTGCACTTATGTAAAGTGGATCTCTTGATTCCCTGAATGAATGACATGTACATCTAGATGTACAGCACCACATAGGACTTCAGTGTTGTATTCAATGGATTCTAAAAGTTAACTGGAGCTTGAGCTGAGCTGACTGAAAAGACAGGTTTGCATGCCAAGCCCTTCAGAGCTTTTCTGCCACCAAATAGTACTCTTCTTACAGGCTTTCAAAGATCAGTGGTCAACTAATGCTTTCCATTGCTAGGCAGATAAGTTCATTTAAGTGAAAAAGTTTCACATCTATTTTTATGACAGAAAATTGATTTTTTTCTGAGAAAATATTAATTTTAAGCTAGGAAAAATGTTTTTATTGACTGTCATGCGACTTTTAGTAACTTTTAAACAGGAGTGTTACTTTGTACTTTGTGGAAAAAAGTTTTTTAAAGTAACTTAAAACTACTTTTTCTCTGATAGTGTTATTTTACTTTTGGGGCTGGGATAACTGTTTAAAGTGTTTTTATTGTTTTTTTTCCAGAGAAAAAGTTCCCCCTTCTTCTTTTTTTTTTTTTTACTGCTTACCTGTTCTGTTGACTACTGCTGCCAGGCTTCCTCATGAATCAGGCATCTTTTTTGGCTTAACCATGGAATGACCTATCAGTTCCTTGGTTCTTCCAGCCACAAAAAGAAGAAAACTACTAAACAGCCTTTGCCACACCCACAGACTGGTAAATTGTCTCATCTACAGATGGGTGACTTTGCTGTGGCCATTTCTGATTCCTCAGACCATTTATCTTTTGCCAAAGCACCTACTTGTGTAGTCCATACAGCCACCATTGGATAAGGGTTAGACACATCTTCTGCAGCTGTTGGAGTGCTCTTCTTGGCCAAGGGAGAGCCACTCTTGTTGGTCTTAGGAGAAGGGGAAGGGAATTCTACTCTTACTAGTTGGAATGCTATGCCTATCCCTTGGAAGTTTTTTTTCCTGGCAAGTAAGGGTTTGCCTTTTTAAAAAATTCCTATCAAAAATAAGCAAAAACTTAAAAATTCTTCTTCTCCTGCTGACTCTCTCACTTTGGACAGGAGTGATTTATTGGGATTTGCTCAGAGTTTAGCTAGCTGTTTACCCTTCCAGTTTAGTTGTTTTTGGTAAAAAAAAAAGATTCTTCATTTTCTGAAGATGTTTAAGTTTTTAAACCACAAAATGATTGTGAAGGGGCAGACTCTGTTTTGTCTCCTTAAGTTCCTGATTCAGATACTGAAGAGAGTGTGGCTTCTTCCAATCCCTTTGAAGGATTCTGTCTTGCTGAAACTATTTCCAGAATAAATCATTTGTTGTAGTGGGAACATAATGACATTATAGTGCCCCTGAAGAAGTATTATGACTTATTACAATTACATTTTCCAGAACCTACTCCACATCCTCCTTTTCTTTCAGCTTTGAAGGATGTTTTTGACACATCCTGTAACTTGCCTGGCAGTCAGCCTCCTGTCCATAAGAAAGCAGGTAGATTGTATAAAGCTCCCAAAGCTTTACATTTTTGTACACTTATCCCAGATCAGACCCAGCAGCTGCTGCTTTAGTGAACCCAGCTGCTGCCAAATATCTGGTTAACTGTCCTTCTGACAAGGATGGGGAATTAGTCACATCACTGAAAGGCATCATACACCATGCATGCATGTTCTCAAACATATTCAGAACAAGCTATCTTCCTCTGCTTGGTAGGGATAGGCCCATGTCCCTGCTTCAGGCTGTAACCAGGTTTCCTGTAAGCCTCCACATGTTAGATGGTCTGATAGCAAATCAGACCATCTCTCAATTCAACCAAGGTGGATAAGTCAGCATTACATACAGATTACTACCATCCCTTTCTTGCCTTTTGTAGCGTTTAAGATGTAAATTGAACTTTGGTCATGTGGGTCATAGTCAGGCCTTTAGCCATGTAGGTAAAGAGCTGGTTGTGCTTTTTGGGGAAAAAAATGATAGACCCAGGCTATCTTCTTAAAATGTTGTTTTGTTTGTAAATATAAGTAGGAATTTTAATTTTCATTTTTTTCTTTAAACACTACTTGTTATTATGGTCTCTTTTTGTTTTGTTTTTTTGTCAGAATTGGACTTAGACTTTTTCTCTATTATAGCTTCACCATTTTTCCAAAATTGTGCCTGGGATTGGGTTGTTTCAGTGGCAGATGGGCACTTTATTTGCTGTAACTGTCTTGGAAAAGCCTACATTTTATATTGTGCCATTTGTTTAGGCTTCAGTAAAACAACTCTCTTTAGGTATATGAAGGTACTTCAAGCCTACTGAGTTTCTACCATTCAAGCAGAATGAATGGCAGACTGGTCAAACTTTAGACTTCAATTCACAACTGGCTGTCAATGTTTATAAGTATTCTTTACCTTCTGAAAGAAGTGCAAAAGAGACTATTTTCCTTTCCCCACAGATGTGTCATGCAAGAGCAGTACCATTTGCTCACTGTAGGATACTTTTACCTTGACTAGTGTCCCTGTTGTCAGTGGACATGTCACTGCCTGTAGTGACTGCTCTGCCAGTTTTCAGCTTCTGTCTCTGGACCCTCCACTGGCTTTTCTCATGGCAACAATACTGTTGATTCCATATTACACAGCATTATCTGTGTTGGTAGCCATTTACACTATGCCATTACTGATATTTTGATTGTTGGCATTCATGGCATCAGATGTCCTGATTTTAAGAGCTTCACTGCTGAAGATGATTTGTTTCTAAAATTCAAGTGATTTTGGCAGCGGTCTTCTGATATCTTCAGACATTGCATTAACTGTACTGCAAACTTTTTATTGGGCATCTCCTTATAGTGACTTCTGCCATAATATGGACTCTTCTTGGCAAGGTGAACACCAGTGGCAAACTAAAGATGAATCTAGAGCATCCCAGATCTTTGAGTCCTGCTTTGAACTCTCTCTTAATTCCTGTGATACTGAATTACCAACAAAAAGCTGAGAAAGTTACTGGACAAGCCAAATCAACTTGATCTTCATTGACATTGGTGGTGCAGTGGTAGCATTGTTGCCTCACAGCAAGAGGTTCTCCTGTTTGAGTCTTGGCTGGAGCGCCTTCTGTGTGGAGTCTACATGTCCTCCCCAGGGTCGAGTGGCCTTCGAAAGACATGCGCAAATGGGCGTGCCTTCATTGAAGGTTGGGCGTCGAGCTGGCACCTCAGCACCCATAAAAAATCTACTGCTAATCATTAGCGGATCAGAGTTCTGCTGTGGCGACCCCTAAATGGGAAAAGCCCAAAGGAAAACAAACTTAATTGACCTTCTCACAGAAGATTTACAGGAACAGGAATGGATCTGCTTCCCCTTTTCCTGTTGACACCCCAATATTTTGGAGAGTATTTACAAGTTATGTAGTAGGGAATGCATGTTTTGACCTCATTTGTCTTTTGCAATGGAAAGTTCTGATGGCCTACTTCAATACTCCAAACCTCTTGGGTAATTTGCTTTAGTGAACATTTTAGAAGATTTGACAAATATAGCTATGGAAAACTGTGCACAGTAGTTCCTGTACCCAAAGCAAACCGGGGTTTTAAGTTTCTAAGAGACTGTTCTGTTTGGGTAGAAGCTCTCTAACCAGGTAACATAACTTCTGAAGCAGACGTTCCAAAGGCTGTTGTAATTCAGTGCCCTGTTATCCATCCAGTAGGCATGATTAACCTAGTTCACCAAGGTGACCTTCTTGGATTCTTGCCAAGATATGATCATCACTCTGGATCACAAAAAATCAATATGACTTCCACAAAAAAAAAAAAAAAAACTCAGGCAACTCTCCTACTCTCTTCTTATCATCAAAGATTCTCAGTAATTGACACTGCTCTTCCCTGGCAATAATATACAAACATTTACTCTAACAACTCAGGGACAGACAACATCTTGCCAGCACTTGGAAGATCCCATCAAACAAGTTATTTGTAAAATTGCTCTAACTAACTGGAAACTTCTAAGAACATCATACATTCACTTTGTTAAAACTCTCTTAAGACAAACTCAAGGATTGTAAATGTTTCAGAGACTAAGGCCAAAACAAACACCACCTCATGAATTTGTCAGTACTGCACACAGTTCCTGCCAAACATGTGTATCATGTAAGTATTTATATTTATGCAAACCAATTGATTTCTTGTTCCATACTTTAAAATGTTTTCTGTGACCTGTAGGCCTATAATTAAATGTTGTACTCAGTGATCTGTGGTGAATTGTGAACCCTCTGTCTAAGCACATTGTTCCTTAATATTTATGTTTGATTTCATATATTTATGAATTCACAGTGCACCCCAAAAGTTTATTGCACACTGATTTCATTTCAAAACTTTCTTTGGTATTTTTATGTATTGTACTGATATGTTAAAGTGCTGCTAAGATTTATCTTACTTCATACTCTGTGAAATGCTGCAGTTCTTATGTTATGCTACCTAACAGCCTAGATTATGATTGAAAAGGTTCCTCAGATGAGACATCTACATTTTCAATTTAATAAAAAAAAAAAGAAGAAGAAAGAAAATCACTTTTCAAAGGGTCTCTCCTCTTGAAACCCAAAGTTTCCTGGCACCTTTAAATATGAATATGTCCACTGGAAAAAAATCTTTATTTAGAAGAAATAAATAGTATTTTAACTTGTGATGTGGACAATTCAGTAATTAAGTACTATAGTCCATTACTGTACTCAGTATATGGAGTAACATTTCACCCCCAGAGCCCATAGTAAAAATACAAATACAAATGTTTAACTGGCAATAAGGCGCATGAACTAAAGCCACAGGGTGCTGTCTTTGAATGACTATGTCTCCTGGATACATTGAGATTTCATTGCAAAACTTTCAGCTGATAACAACAGGTATGCAGCCAAAAAACACACCCATGACTGTGATTTGTTACTAACAGCTTCCAGTGCAGCACACCTCAAAAACTGGCTCCACAGCTTTATACACTTGGAAGCATGGCACTGGACCCATGATTTGTAACAAATGAAAAAAAATATATATAAGCTCTCTCCACCCAAGATTGTGCTAGACAGTCAAGAGGAGAAGATTAACACCTGCACTACACCTCAAGCAACATATAGCCCTTCAAGAGTCATGCCACCAACATCCACACATAGTAACACTAAACCCACTTATGCTGAGGCCCTTAACATTAACCTGCCCAAGCAACAAGGACCTCCAAAGCTAAAATGCAAACACCAATCACAACCAAAGTGTCACATAGCTCACAACACCAGTGTGCCACCCAACAACAGTCGCTAAGGCCAGATAGCACTTTAGTCATAGATGACTCTATAGTCAGGCACACTGATGTCCCACTCACCAGGCTGAACAAGGAGAAAATTACAGTCAGCTGCCTGTCTGGTGCCAGGATCCACCACATCATGCATGCACTCAAGTCACTCCACAAGTATAAATATGACTCTGTCATTGTCCATGTTGGAACAAATTGCTTGAGATGTACCTCCCTGGACTACGTGAAAAGAGACATGGAAGAGCTCTCAGATCATGTGGCCCAGGCAGGTATGACCCTAGCCCTGAGTAGCATCATGCCTTTGCCCAGAATGATATCACGGTATAAGGACAAAAGGATTGACTTCAACAATTGGCTAAGTTTCTGGTGTCATTCAAAGGGGATTCAGTATCTGTCTTCCTGGGATGATATGATTGACAAACCATGATGCTTTGCCAGAGATGGTCTGCACCTGTCACCCCTGGGATTCAGGTTACTGGCTAAGGCTCTTGCCACCCCAATAGAGCCTTTTTTAGGCAAGGCTCAAATGACAAAACCACCACTGTAACATATATAAGCATGCAAAATCTGAAGGTAATGCTACTCAATGCTAAAGTCTAAACCTCAAAATGCACTCAGTCGAGGCACTCCTAAAAATGGAGAACATTGATATCTGTGCAGTAACTAAGACCTGGTTCAAGGCTCCAGAGATCACCCCTGCAATACCAGGTTACAACTCTTACCACATTTTTCAGCCACCAAACCAGGACCGAAACACTAAAGGCAGAGGAGTGTCCATATTCACCAAGGATATTCACACCTCCAGGCCAGTTGGCCAACACAATTGATCTGAAATTCTACAGGTGCAACTAATAGTAGGTAAGACTGCAATCCAAATTGTAGCTTGCTACAGATCCTCAACCATGCCCCAAGATTCTCACTACACCTTTCTAAACATACTGGAAAATATTAAGATACAACCAAACACCCTAATACTGGGTGATTTCAGCTACGCTGCCATTAATTGGGAAAACTACTCGGGTACCAACACTTTTGCCTAATGGTTCTTGGAATTCATAAATTCCAGCACCCTGGATCATCTAATCCATAGTCCCACCAGGGGCTCAAATATCCTAGACCTGGTCATTACCAACATGGGAGACTGATGCTCCACACTAGTGGTCACCCCCTTGTTGGTCAGGTCTGACCATAAGCTAATCACCCTTGATGTCCACATCCCACCCCCACCCCTCAGTAGGGAAACCAACATAAAAAACTTTTCCAAAGCTAACTTCATGCTTCTCAAGTCATAACTGACAAACCTCATGCACCCATGCAGACAGGAACTGAAAGTTCGACTGCTGAATCATACACTAAGGCACTGTATGAGCACATCCACTCATGCATAAATTGTGCCATTCCAAATAGAACCAAGACATTCTCCCCCCCAAAAAAGGAAGCCAATCAGGTAGTCCCCTGCCATAAACAAACTATACAACAGAAGGAAGAAACTGTTGCAGAAAAGAGGAAAATCCCAGGATGCAAAATACTCCCTTACCAGCCTCAGTAAGAAGCTGAGATCCCTCATAAAATGCTCCAAAGCTAGTTATGAAAATAAAATTGCCAAAAATTCCAAGGACAACCACAAGGCATTCTATAGTTATGTGAAGAATCTAAATGGCAATGCTCATATTTGCTGTGAGCTACAACAGAATGGCATTAAATATACTGATCCCAAGGATATTGCCAATATCCTTGCAGATCGATTCAGTGCCAACTTCACCCCCCCACCACCTAAAGGGCCCATCTCAATACCAAAAGATTGCCAAATTCCAATAATCATGGCCACACAGGTAAAAAATGAACTCTCCAAAGTTAAGAATACAGCATCCATGGGACCAGACGACATCCTAGGCTGTGTACTACATGAACTATAGAATGAACTGACACCTCACCTAAGTGTCATGTTTAATCATAGCCTCACCTCAGGCTTCATGCCCAATGAGTGGCGCACAGCTACAGTTCTCCCACTCCACAAGGGGGGGATCCACCTTGGATCCTGGGAACTATTGTCCCATCAGTCTGACGAGCCTGATTTGCAAAGCCATGGAATGCATTATCATGGAATTTATAAACAAAGACATTGGCAAACTTCAAACACTGGACCACACCTAGTTTGGCTTCGTAAAGGGCTGATCTTGTCTCCTCAACCTGATTGACTTCTTCAAATCAGTCTCCAGAGCTGTTCTTCAAATCAGTCTCCAGAGCTGTGGATGAGGACAAGGTGGTCTACACAACCCATCTGGATCTTGCCAAGTCCTTCAACACCATCCCCCACCCTGGAATCATAGATAAACTTAGTAAGCTGGGAATTAATCCTTATGTCACTTGATGGGTTGCCAACTGGCTTACTGACAGAACCCACACTGTAAAAGTAGTCGACTCAAAATCCAACTCCAGACAAGTGGAGAACCTAAGGGTTCAGTCCTGGGACCGCTCTTGTTTGGCATCTACTTCTCTGAAGTACAGGTCAGCACTAAGGGACTCTAGCTAACAAAGTTCCCAGATGACTGCAAACTGAGAGCCATTATTGAATCCCCAAATGATGTAGATATTCTTCAAAAGGGCCTTACAGAAACAGATGCTTGGTGCCAGAGCCATGGGCTCAAGCTTAATGCCAAGAAATGTATAGTTCTCCCCTTTGGGAAAAAAACATGTACCATGAATTACCACATAAGTGGCCGCACACTAAACACTGAAAGTGTAATAAGGGACTTAGGGACACAAGTGGACAGTGGTCTCACCTTTGACAACTACATCACCACAACAGTCAGGAAATCCTTCTATGTGGCACACCTCATCACTAAGGGCTTTTCATCCAGAAAAAAGGAAGTCATTGTCCCACTGTACTCATCCCTCATTAAACCCATTATAAAGTACAACACCCCATTTGGTATGTACCTCCCAAGACATCTGCAACAACTGGAAAGACCACAAAATTTACCTCACTAAAAGAATCACAAGCCTACAGCAGATGCCCTATGCTGACCATCTAAAACAAACTCCAGCTATACTCTGTCACATATCGCCTACTCAGAGTCGATCTCTGCTTAACATACAAGGCCATGTCAAACCCAGAGCTGTTGGACATGCTACACTTAAAAAAATCTCAATCCCTCAGAGTCACATGCTCCAGGGATCTAAACCTGGTCATCACAATGAACAAAACATGCTGGAGGGATAGGTTCCTGACCCAGAGACTCCCCATACTCTGGAATAGACTACCCATACATGTCAAGCTGAGTGCCTCTTTGGGCCTCTTCAAAAGCAACCTTGACAATTGGATGGGAGATAGGAAATTCACCCCAGGTATCATGTCAGTCGCCCTGCTAGACATGGGACCAGGGAAGTAAATATTTTGGGAAGAAATAGCCAGGGAATTGTTATGGTTAGGCTTGTATAGGCCCTAGGGCCAATAGCCTAGTACCAACCTATGAAACTATATATATATATATATATATATATATATATGTATTTTTTTTTGGTGAAGCAGGATTTTTACTTTTAACATAATGAAATTTTAGTACACATATATTCTGGAGATTAGTTTTATATGGCCTTTCATACAGAAGTCAAATAGTTCCCAGGTTGAAACCAAGCATAGTGCCAGACAGTAACAACAAAAGCCCTCTGAAAAGCTAGATTTACTGGCTGTGTATAACAATTCATGTGTCACTTCCCCAAAGTCAGTTCACAATAAAAACAATTCTGGAATTTCTAATAAGATACTCCAGTTTAAAACGCATATCAACCTAGTGGAATGTATTCCTTTTGAGATGGTACACAACATTTGTGAATGAATTACGTAAATATGATGGCCATGTTGATCTTCAGAAGACTGCATCCCCATGTGATCATGTAGCTGCTATTTGCTTTCATAAATCACCAACCACCAAAATGATACCCACATTTTCAGTACTCCTAAACTCTCATTGAAAAGAAAATGAAAAATATTACATTAACTGTAGTGTATTTCCATTTGTTGATATAGGACATCTACTTCCATGTCCACTGTCATTAAAATTAAATTAAAAAAAATCTAAATACAAGTGTATTGCACTATAGGCAGTGTGTATTGATATCACTGCAAACAGACCTATCTGATTTTCTGCCAGGAAAAAGTGAAAGAGCATCAAGTCATAGTAATGGACTTTAACTTGGAGCTTTCAGACACAATGATCTCTTCTTATCCACCCCAAGTTATGACAATAATCACTTTAATGTAATCAGTCTCAAACTGCATTTGCTTTTCTCCACTGACCACCTCCCTTAACTCTCAATCTTCCATCTTCAAAATGTAGAAGACTATGGCTGGGATTCACTAATCCTCCATGTAAGACTAACTAAGTCTAAGAGTATGATGTCAGCACGTCATGCATATTCATGAGGGTGCACTGACTCAACTCTAAGGCTAACACGGAGCATGTACGACTGCAGGGGGCATGTCAGGCTGGCGAGCAGTCCAAATATCCACGCCCCTGCAAGTGCCTAAACTGCAAATGTCAAGTGAAATGAGCGAGTCCGCTCAAATGTCTACATACCCAACACTACAGTCCCCCACATTCTAAATCCCTGTACAAGTTTAAAATGTAAAGCTTTCCATTTTTTTTATTCCCAATATAGCTGCCTGTATTTGCGCGTGTATGCGCGTGTTTGCCCATTGCTTAGCTACAGTTAGCAGTGTAGACATCGAAGAGGATAATAAACTACTTATATGCAAATGAAGCCAAATAGCAATAATGTAGTGGTAGAGTCTTCGCACAAAGAGGAGGCATTCCCGGTTCGAGTCCCACCACTCCCCTTCCCATTTTCTGTAGGAAATCTGTGCATAAAAATAACTCCTGACATTTACCTTTTAAATTTTAGTAAAGTGCATTGAAATGGCCTATGTAGTAGTGAACACTATTTTATATATATATAAGAAGGTGGAATGGTCATGCATACTGATAAATGCATAAGTAACGTATCTTAAGCAATGTGAAGCACTGCTAAGCAAAGTTTACTAGTATTAAGCACAGTTAAGTATAATTGCTCATAGCTTAGCACTGCTTTAACTAGCGCAATGGCTTTGCGCAGAGCTGCGCATCGCGCCAACTAGCACAAAAAAACAGGTTTGTGCGGAGCTGCGCACCACGCTAACTAGCGCAAAGTTGGGCAACGTCGGCCAATGTAGAGCAACATAGGGTAAAGTTGAACAAAGTCGGCTAAACACAGCCACATGTCCTAGCCGGTCTGGCCAGTAGTAAAATAAAAAGCAATGACAGGCCTCGAACCTGGGATACTGTGCACCATAATTACAGTACTAAACCACTAAGCCATGACAGCTTTACATATGGATGCATTTCCAACACACTCATATATATCAATGGAAGTTTACCCATTGCTAAGCAGGTTTGCTTTTAGCTGAGATTTTTCAAAACCGGCCAATCACAAATTAAGTGTGGGAAATGAGGCATATTTAAGCTCCATAGGTGGGAATAATTGCCATAACTGGTTGTAGCTCCCATCCGCAGATAGTATGGCTGGTGTCGGAGAGGGCTCTCATTTTTGAGCGCAACGGTGGGGCATTGAGGAGTCAAAAGTAATGGTTTGGCTCCTCGTCCATCATCATGATGCAAGACTCCTGCAGGGCCAGTTTCAAGGCACTGAGTTGTTGTTGTGTCTTTCGGCTTTTCCCGGTTCGTGGTCACCACAGCGGAACTCTGGTCCGCTAATGATTGGCAGTAGATTTTTACGTGCTGGCTTGCCGGGCCTAATGCACAACCTTCAATGAAGGAGCATCCATTCACGCATGTCGCCACACGGAAGACGCTCTAATTGAGAATCGAATGGGCAACGTCTAACTGTGAGGTGACAATGCTACCACAGCACCACCACCGCAGCGGAAGCCTGGAACCATCTAGCATATGATCTCACCAGTACCACAGGCATCCCTCGGACTGGTGAGCAGGTCAGACACCACTACTTAGACCTGAAGAGACGCAAGGAGGACCGACTGAACCAATGGATACAGGAGGCCCGTGAAATGGAAAATGCCCCACTACTGAGTATGTAGCCATGGAATGAAGTATGTAAGAATTGCTATGGTAGTCTATATTATGGATAGGTATGTTTCAATATCCCTTCATTTACTTCACAGCTGCAGGTGTCCGTGCTGTGAATCAGCAAGCCTATGCAGATAGGCTGCTAAGGCTGCACCACCAGGCAGGTTAGTAATTATCCTGCATGTGTTGTCATATAAAAGAAGTGAGATAGCCTGAAAAAGAGTGTTGTAACCCATTAATAAAGGTATAATAATTGCTGAATAACTTCTCTGCATGTACTGTTATATAAAATAAGTGAGACAGCTTGAAAAGGTGGTATAACCCATTAATAAAGGTATAATATGTCTTGAATAAAAGACCTCTCTGCATGCACTGATATATCAAATAAATGAGAGAGCCACTAGAAAAGTGTGTAATGTAATTAATAAAGGTATAATTCCTGGAGTGTGTCTGTGTCACTTTCTTCGATATGTCGTTGTACCCTTGTATTATAGAAATAGTACTGTTGTATTAAGCGCAGTCAACCCACACATGGGTAGGCCCATATAAAGTGGATGAAGGGAGTGCCAGTAGCTGTTAAGCATATATACAGTCCTCAACTGTCGGTTCATGGCCAGCATGTACAGGTTAATCTGGCATGAGTAGCTTGTTATTGTGTTCCCCAGAAATGTCAGTGTGCTGCTAGAAATTTAGGGTGCTGTCAACATATACCTGATAATGTCACCTGAACACATCCAGATATGTAGATATATAAATATAAATAAAATATATAAATATGTAGCAGTAACATCTGCATCCAGGACAGTTTGTATGTCAGATACAGGTCAGGTATATCAAGAACTAGCAAAACCCATTTCACAATTTAACGGACATTGCCTAATGTAATAATACATGTAGTGGATATATAACTGCAGTCAATAGGAATGTAGTGTAAACTATAAGTATATATAAGTTGTTAATGGAGGTATCTTTTTACACCCTACTGTATGTGCATAAACAATGCAATTCCACACCTCAATGGTTATGTCTAATCTCATATATGTTGGTACACGTCCTATTGGTTTATAAATATCTGCATTTACTATGATGCATGTGCCCTGTTTACATACCACAATCTTGGTGGCCTGTTGCCATCAGTCAATCCTGCATGCTGTTGGAATGTCCACTGTTGTTCTATATATGCAAGTGTTATGCTTGCTGTTCAACTGTTGGAACTCTGGTGTGTTGGGTTAATGAGAATACTACTGTATGCTGTTATAACTAAATTGGAATGCTGTTGGGTATTACTAACCCATATTGTCATTAAATCCTCCTAAACATAGAACGTATGAGAAGGCCAGTCCCAGCGGACCCACCTGTCCCACCTCAGCTGGTGATGGCACCTGGCACCAGCAGGTCTGGTGCCCAGCCCGGGACCTCCTCCTCCATTGGTCTTGTGCCACCTTCGGGTGGAAGCACTGTGCAAGCTTGGCCGGAGGAGGGCCACCTATCACCCTCCAAATGGTCCGGGCTGTGGTGCATAGGGAGATCGAGTGTTCAGTCGCTGATCCTCTACGCCAGCTCGAGGCAAGAGTGTCGCGATTCACAGGTGAGCCTGCCCCTCCTACGCAGCCCTCAGCACAGCCACCCTCCAGGCTGTGAAGATGCAGTGGTGACTGCCCATGGGTGGGGATCTCAGTTCCACTGTTGCTATCTGTGGGCTCATGGGCTTGTGATTTCCAAACATCCTTCCCCATTAATGGTGTTCACCCACCCCATGTGTCATATTTTGCCCCTGTATGTGTCTTGTTTGTCTTGTCTGTTTACCTCCCCAACCTACCTCCCAAAATATAGCTACTTCCCCTACCCCACATTCCACTTTCACCTGAAAAAAAAATGGGCAATCTGCTCCCAGAAAAAACTTACACCCCATACATAGCTTCCCACTTTGCACATATGTCCGCTGGACACATAAACTGAAATTTAATTGGCAGTACAACATACTTCATTGTCCTCACCCCTCTCTCAATGGTGGAAGGTTTCAAATTTCCCACCAAATTACTAGTATATGCACAGCTGTTGCTGTTAAAGAAATGGGCAGCTATGGACCTAACTTACACCTGTCCTGCACATCCCGAGCTGTTTTCCCTACTGTTTTTCCCTCTTTGTGCCCCTTTTTCACCACTTTCCTATCTCCCCATTTTCTTTTCTTTCAAAGAAATGAGCGCGGGGGTTAGCGGGAGTAAGCACTTTTAAGCAGTAGTTAGCGGGTTTGCACGAGTGTGCACTTGTGTGTGCTTAGCTAAGTATTGCTAAGCTTCACACAAACCCGCTTACAACTGCTTAAAAGTGCATTAGTCACCCTGCATGTGAGGGGTCTTGTTCTTCTCAGCAGCAAAAAAACCCCCCCACCAATGTCAGTCTCGATTCCTGGACCTTGGACATACTAGACTGCATTAAGTACCACTAAGCCACAGTAGATATACAGCAGGTTGTTGCTGAAATATATATATATATCATGCATCAAAATGAGTGAATGTAAAGGAAAGATAGGGAATGCCATAACACAAAACCTGTTCTGTGAAACTTTACCAGCAGTTGTTGTGGAATTGCATTACATGACTGTGATAACAGAACCGGACATTCTAGCAGTAAATGATGTTACAGCAGCACTTTACAACCCCCACACAGTATCAAAGCAGGACAATCCCCACCCAAATGTACAAAATACCTGTGTGTTCAAGGTCCAGCAAGGATGTAGGTAGGCATATTCAGTACTGGAATTGTCCAGTTTTCATGAGCATCCTGTGATAATGTCAACAAAAGAAAAAGCACAAACTGTGCAGAAGTGAGTACATTAATAAACACAGTATAGCAGTTCCCAAACAGTTCATGTGCTAAATGAAAACATCTCAACAACTACGTATGTATGGCAGCTAATTGTATAAGTAGAAAAGAAACTACATACTCCCATGTATCTTGTGTTAGCATTTGTAGGGGTACAATTCTACACTGTCAATTGTGTAATGGAAGTGGCAACATTCAGGTCTGAGTACAACATTCAAATCACTGGCTACACCCCTAGCATCAGTTATAAGAAGTATACCAACCTTCTGACTTACACAACGGTATCCACAGCAAACAAGCATGGTCCCCACTTTGGAAAGCTGAAAGGGCTATGCCTACCTGACTTAGCAATTTATAGCATTGGGTTGCTATGACAGTGAGTACTGCAAGTACCACACAGCAGGCTGCATGCAATTGCCAAATGGTGGCCACCAATTGGTGCAGAGGCCATCACATGCACATGTGCAGATACCTATAAAAGCAGGCTGTACTTGCTGTCCACACATGCAATCATTTCATTGCAAGTACAGAGGGAGAGAGAGAGAGAGAGAGAGAGAGAGACGGATGCAGACAACAGCAGCAGAAAAAAAGAAAAAGGATAAAAAAAATATATCGAAAGAAAAAGTAATATATTGAAAAAAAAAAGAAAAACTAAAAGAATTTATTGAAAATAAATAATATATTGAAAAAAATATATATTTAAAAAATATATTGAAAAAAAATCATATTGAAAAATAAATAATATATTGAAAAATATATATATATTGAAAATAAAATATATTGAAAAAAATACGAAATTATTCTGGAAAATAAACAATATATTGAAAAAAATATATATCTCGGAAAAAAAATAAGATATAAAAAATAAAAGTTATTACAAAACACATAGAACCGACAAATACAAACACATACAAAGGAAATGTATGTAACAGCTATGTATTTACTGGCATGTAGTAGATGTTTATGAAGAGTACTCGACATAGTTTGAATCATCCATATGTGGCAGCAGTACATATCTATGCACAGATGCCCTGCATAACTACTGGCATGGAGAAATCAGTGTGTAGCTGTGTGCAGTGGGATATGACTGTGACATATGTAGTTCAGCATTAAATGTCAAACATCTGATCCATATTATCTGTGTCCTGTACAGTAGTGTGTACAATGTCTGTTTGGGGGAGTAGCCACATACGGTTATATAAACATGGATGTGACAGAGTAACAAATGCATGATAGTCATATTAATGTGTAGCTTAGCATTGGCAACAGCTGTACAAAGGTAGTATGCTAATCTAGCATTTGCAGCTATATACACACCCTCTAATATTACTGTGTGGTCACATATGACACCTGTTCATGTTGCAGCAAGGCCCAACAGGTCAGCCGTGAGGTACACGAACTTACAACAGTGTGGACCTTGTGTGTGTATGGCACACACATACGGAGAGATCTGTCTGTGTCAGATATATTAGCATCTGTACATGTGCATAGAGCAAGGGACATACTGCAACTGTTTGTGAAGGGTGGACATTCATATGTTGTTGAAGGTTGTTATGTGCATATTTCTGTGTAGGTTGTAGTGTGTGGCAAACAAGACAGCATACATGGATGTTTATATGTATGTGTGTGTGTGTGTGTGTGTGTGTATATATATATATATATATATATATATATATATATATATAGAGAGAGAGAGAGAGAGACAGGGTCATATTTACTGCAACAGATTCCTGGTGACAAAGCCTTGGAGACAAGCATTGGCATCCCTTCTTGCAAAAAACTCTGTACCCATTAACTACCACATAGGTGATAGTTTACCTAACACCAAAAGTGTGATAAGAGACCATGGGACACAGGTGGACAGTAGTCTCCCCTTTCATAATCACAGTGCCACACTAGTCATATCATCTGTCTATGTGGCACACGTCATCACAAAAGGTGTGTCATCCAGGGAAACATAGGTCAGTGTTCCCCTCTACTCATCACACATAAAGCCCATTATAGAGTACAATGCCCCATGTGGTATGTACGTCACAAGACATCTACAGCAACTGGAAACGACACAGATATACCTCACAGAGAGTAATACCAGCCTCAAACAGATGCCCTATGCAGACCGTCTCACAAACCCACAGCTAGACTGTGTCACATACCGCCTACCCAGAGGTGACCTCTGCCTAACATACTAAGCTATGTCAAACCCAGCGCTGTTGGGACATGCTCCATGTAAACAGATCATAATCCCTACGAGCTACACGCACTAGGGACCTAAACCGTGTGACCTCAATAAACAGCACATGCTGGAGGGATAGATTCCTATCTCCGAGACATCCCATACTCTGGAACAAACCACCTATCAATAGCAAACAAAGCTCCTAATTAGCAGTCATCATAAATAATCCTGATGATTGTATGGGAGATAGGAAATACACCCCAGGAATCCCTTTTGTGGCTCTGCTTGACAGGGCCACGTGAAACATACTTACCAGTGTGTCAAAGGCCAGGGTAATGTATGGCTAGACTTCCATATGCCCTAGGGCCAATAGCCCATTACCTACCTATGAAGCGATACACACCCACATGTACTTTTTGCAATAATTGCTATGTGAGGTTGACTGAGTGTGATGGTGAATGTGTTGGTGAATGTGTCACAGTTCTGTATATGTGTGATAGCTTAGTGGGAAACTGTTTCTGTCATGGTATTATGTGTCCTAGCTGTGATCCCAGCAAAAGATGTGTATGCAATTGCTAGGCAGAAAAAGCAGTATGCCATGCAGTCTGATGTAGTCCATTGGTGTCGACTGTGGTGTCCCATTGTAGGCTAAAGCAGTACATGTATGCTTATTGAGTGTTACTGTTGGTGAATCCAACTCCTGTATGAACTGTAGTACTACTTGAAGCTGTATGCCTAAACAGCACAGTACTGTGTATGTCCACATTTCTTGGAACCACTGTTTTGTGTGTTCCCTGTAGTTTTCACAGATTACATACCTCAGGCATAAGGCTTTGTAACTACTGACACACAGTACTGTATGGCACACAGGTAAAGGTCATCTGGGTTGCCATACCTTTGTGTCTGGTATGTATGTCTGATGTGTGTGTGGGTATGCCTGTACCATGGCCTTAGTCATATGTGTGTTACAGGATATAAGTGCGTATCTAGCAACATGTATAGTCTAATACAGCAGTATGCCAACTATATTAACAAATGTGCACATATATTAGGCAGGGGTTTGCCATCAATGACTAGTGTGGTATACTGGTAATACTGTAACTGGACTTTACAATCATTGAAATGGATTACATATTTCATGATGCAATAGCTTGATATATACCTCCTGTGGCTAGGTGGTGCATTGGGTCGCATATAGTGTGCCATGTACTGTTGTATAGTCTTACATACAGGTTTATCTTTGTTGCTGTGCAAAACATGGTTTGATATATAAAGTGTGCCAGGTACTGTCAGGCAGTTGTGGGCTGAGCACTGATATGTGGTATTGAAAGTGTGTATCCTCTGACAGCCAATAGGTTGCTATATATGGCAATTAATTGATATCTGTACTTTAGAATGTTAAGTGTGCCACATGACTTGCTCACACATATTGTTTCATTGTCTTCCAGGTTAATGGCCTACCATCATAACCCCACCTACAGCCCAGCAGAGGAGGAACAGATAATGACAAGCCTGGTGCAGCACTATGCCCTGCTGTTCTCCAGAACCAGCCAGGACCAGCACGAGCAGACTGCACTGTGGCAAGATCTTGTCCGTAGGGTAAATGACATAGGCATGCATAACCAGACATATGAGCAGGTACGCCGTCACTGCAATGATTTAATTAGCCATGTCAGGCAGCGTGCATCAGATATCTGTAGACAACAGCTTGCCACAGGTGGTGGGGTAGCCATCCATCCCCCCTCACCAGAGTGGAGGAGCTGGTCCTGAGCCAGGTGGTTCCTGGCCAACAACAACAAGTAACATGTATCATCATGGAGGCCGGAGCCACCCAGCAAGTTGACATGGAGCGGCCAGGTAACATGGCATAGCTGTAGACTACTGTTACCTCTATTGGTAGAGCATGCTCATGTGAGATGTGTACTGTGTAGTTAAAGGATGTGGTGCCTAGTGTTGTGCAATACTAATAATTAGGAATGTAATCTGTAGGCCTGTGACAGTCGACAGTTGTACTACTGTAAGATTGCAAACATGCAGTAGTAGTGCCACAGATGTTGCCACTGACAAACTGTCTCATATCCTTGTAGGTCCATCTGGTGTGATAGCAAGGCAGCAGACCCATGCTGGTGAGTGTTTTCTACATTTAATATTGCTAATTAAATGTGCATGTCATAGGTGAGCTGTAGGCCATGTACATGTAACACACCTACACATAATGCATGCTGTGCATGTTTGCTGTGAGACTATGCACATCCCAGTAACATGGGTAGCTGCCTAAAACACATACAATACACAGAGCATCCCACACAATTGTGGCAACACTGTAGTGGACATTGGATAGGCAGAGGCGATACACATGCACACAACATACACAACTTTGTCATACGCAGTACACGTTCACATGCTACACATGGCGTATTCAGACACCCCGCTGTAAGGTCTCACTCCAGTATCCCAAATGTCATCCGCACAGCACACATAATATACCTGAGGGGTAGGTGCCTCTCATGTGACTGTGTGACACTCTTCAACACATAACACATTCATGTTAGGCAATGCCCCCTATTGGGCACCATACAAACCCATGTAACAACTGGCTGTGAAATGCTGAATGTAGCCATGGTACAGCAGTTCTGGTACAGCATGGTATGTGCTGGTCTGGCACACATTAGTAGCCTTGAGTGACCGCATGATGCTGCATAATGATGGCTCATGGTACTACACCCCATCCAGTTACAGTGACTACAGTACTACACATAGCATTAACTGCTATGCACCTCAATGTTGTATGTGTGCAAACATATGCACCGATTCACAATATGCGTAGCAATCACCATTTGTACAATGTGACACATATATGTCTTGTAATGCTATTGAGCGTATAGGTCACATGACACACACTGTGTATGTGTGATGTTTAATGTTGCAGTTGTGTTGTAGCATGCCATGTCATGGCTGTCACTGGCATGTCCACAATATGTCCTACACTCAACATAACCACTGTACAATGGCTATGTTGAGCAATGGTATTCCATCAGGTATACATGCACCACTCATCCTGTGTGTATACATAGCATGCATGTGCTAAACCTTTGTCCACCTTTATCTGCTAAAGACACAGATGCTCTAATCAGAAATGGATATCTATGTGACACACAGATACACATCCAGCCATGGTACGTATACCTGTGAGTGATGGAGCACAGTTCATTGCAGAGCTTTTAATACTTACACAGCAATGTTGTGTCCATGTACACATTGCATTCCAGGGTGAGGCCAATCACTGAACAACAACACACATGCATCAAAGCCATGTATACTGTTATTAGCAAGGGCTATCTACACCCGCACTGCATGCTGTTGAGCAACACACGTCCTGCATGCTGACACATGTGATATAACTGTTTGCTTTGTGATACTGTACCCCACCATCACCCGCTATTGAGTATGTTCTGGATTGCTGGTGGTGTGTGCGTGTCTGTGTGTGTGTGTGTGTGTGTGTGTGTGTGTGTGTGTGTGTCTGTTTTAGTGAGGAGTGTATTTGTGATCATGTGTTCATATGTGCATGTGTTCATGTGTGCATGTGTGCATGTGTTCATGGGTTCATGTGTGCATGTGTTCATGTACAGGTCGTAAAGTGTGTTTCCTGTCTTCTTCTCACAGGTGCTGACTTTGGGCTGGTTCACTGCAGCAGGGAAACTGATGTCACTGAGCAAAATAGTGATAATGATGATAGGTGTGTTGAGGCACAGGCATGTTTGCCAGGGTCTGATGTTGGGCCAACAATCAACAGTACACAAGTGTCCACCCTATCCATGCACACAGTCATACTGCCAATACATCCATCACCAATGCCCTTAGCTGAGGGACAGCATACAGTCAGCATTGGCCAGGACAGTGTGGTATCCATGGCACATGCATCCCGACACATCAGCCATTCCCAGATGTCTGGAAGGGTACCACATAGGCAGATGTCCAGGGGTTCTCGTTGGAGCACTGTTACTCATCATGCCACTGGCAGATGTGCCACAGGTCTTACAACCTCATGCATGTTCCAGGCTGTCATGGAGGCACAGGCACGTATGGAACGGTACACCAGACAGGGACCAAGGGCACAGAGGGCACATAACACCACCATAATTGACAGTATCCGTGACCTAGTTGGTGCCATCCGTAATTACACTGAGGTCACTGATAGACGTTGGGGAGAGAAATTAGATGTCCTCCGCAATGTCATGTTCATGTGTCAGGACAGTGTGGGATGGTTCAGTCATCGATGTGGATGTATGCCAGCAACATCAGCAGCTGGCAGTTGCCGTGGATGTCCCTCAAGCCACAGCTGATCCCGTAGTGCCAATACCAGCCCCAGCAATGTTGGGGTTGGGCTGTCCATAAAACATCCTAGAAGACCACGTGCACGTGGCTCTGGACAGTCCCTGCAGGGACCTGGGTCCAGTGTACATCCATCTACCTCTGGGGATAGTACCCAGTCTAGTTTAGTACCTGATAGTGTCAGTAGCACCCCTGCCAGGCACAGGTACCGTATCCATGGCCATAGATGGTGATCTGTAAAGCCTAGCAGGTACAGTCTGTGGCTGTCCCACAAATACCCGTATATGGCAGCCACGTGGTGGAACTGTGTGCATGCAGACACACACACACATAATCCAGACACCTAGGGCTAACACATACCCACACACATTACATCAACATTGGCCCATAGCAGTATTCTAGCCCCCCCCACATGCACACACACACACACACACACACACACACACACACACACACACACACACACACACACACACACACACACACATCGATTGGATGGCTCACTACTTTAGGCCTCTGACAAACCAACAACACACCCTGTGCATATTCTGAAACCTATGCCACCTCCTGTCATCTGTAACATCGATGCAGGAACAGGCTACCATGGTGCTGATGCACAGGGTGTCTTTATAGCAGTATAGCAATGTTAGCATGTTGTCAGCAGTAGAGTGTAATGATATGCTTGAAGGTGTAGCTGAGCAGGCATGATGCATTAAAGCTATGATTGTCATTGTAGTGTTGTTTACACCAGTGTTAGTTCCAATAGTGTATTGTCTGCCCACATACCACTTGGATGATGTGTGCAGTATTGGCAGCATATGGTAGAGAGAGGACAGTATGTGTGGGATGTGTGTAGCACAGATTTGCAGGTGTACAGTTGTGAACATGATGGAGGTGCACTGTCTGCATGTACGTGCATAGTGGACACATGGGCAGGGTGACATGCTCTGTATTACACAGTAACACTCCATAGTTTCTATTGGTGGCCAGTATGCATTGTACTACACACATTTTGGAACCTGATTACACATGTGTGTATGACATGGTTTGACACTGTGCTGTGGGTGATACTGTTACTATCTGTCATTGTTTTGTATTCTGGTAGTATACATAACTACAACAGCCTGACCATAACCAATCATTAGATGATGTCTTGACAACTGACACATAGATGTAGGACACACAGCAACATTTGGATACTTCAGGTACTATACTATGCCAGTAACCAGTGGTATTCACCTGCACCCATTAATGAGACCACTCCTGTTTGGCATATAGCTCTCTTAGGTACAAGCAATCACAGTAGGGATATGTCCGTCCACGTCTGGTAATGCATACTGTGGCCTATAATGCATTCTCCAGGTGACACACACATCCTCCACAAGGGTATCATACAGACAGATACCTGTTGTCAAACCCATGCTGTAAAGCTATAAGCCAAACTAAGCATAGTCATCCACTTTTACGGAACATAGTATCCCTACAGTACCACATAGGTAGTAGCCACCAACATGATGAACAGGTACCGATGTGTACATGCAACCTAGTGTTACATCATCTCTCCTTTGATAATCACATTTCCTAAGGTATTTTGATATCCCTTGGTGGATCACATAAGCAATAAGGGGTCTGCATGCATATCCACAAAGGTTGTTGTACACCTATAATGAATAGTAATCAATGACAGACTTTGCTGCGTTTGAACAGGTCTAACATATACCTCGGCCATAAACCCTCACTCACACAATTCAATAGAAACTGTAATGAGTGTGTGTGACACGGATGACCTAGGCCAGGGATCACTGCAGTGGCTGGCCTTGTCACAAGCATACAGATGTGACCTAAGGTCTGGGAAGCAGCAGGACAGTAGCAAGGATGACAGCTGTGTTCTTGGAGAAAGCAGGGTTCCCACATATGCAATAATTGAGATAACATGTACATATATGTATTTGCCACACAGCTACCTCACATTTGTAATGCATACTGATATGTCATACAGTAGTAAAAGCAAAACCCACAACGCATTGACCAACAGCGTCACACACATAGAGCAGGATTCTAACCCCTACCTAACTACTTCATGATACTAGAGAAATACGCATTAACACAACATGATATACACATTACTGGAAGGTTTCTTTTCCACAGGTATATTTGTAGGATGGTGACATCATCAGACTTGACAAAGATAAGTATACCACTTGTAAGGTGTTCTACTACTCTACAAAAAGGTTGCTCCACTCCAAGGTAATTACACACAAACACACACTTGTCAAGTGCAGGATTCAACCCCCTACCGAACTACTTCATGATACTGGAGGAGTACGCATTAACACGACGCACTATACACATTACTGGGAGTTCTCTTTTCCACAGGTATATTTTTAGGATGGTGACATCATCAGACTTGACAAAGATAAGTATATCACTTTTAAGGTGTTCTACTCCTCTCCAAAAAGGTTGCTCTCTCCAAGGTGATTGCACACAGTCAAGTGCAGGATTCAAACTCTTACCTAATTACTTCATGATATCAGAAGAATACGCATTAACACATTGTGCTATACACATTACTAGGAAGTCTCTTTTCCACAGGTATATTTGTAGGATGGTGACATCATCAGACTTGACAATGATTAGTATACCACTTTTAAGGTGTTGCACTACTCTCCAAAATGGTTGCTCCTTCCCAAGGAAACCACACACAAACACACTTATCAAGTGCAGGATTCAAACCCCTAGCAAACTACTTTATGATACTACAGGAGTACACATTTACACAATGCGCTATGCACATTACTGTGAGTTATTTTTCCACAGGTATATTTGTAGGATGGTGACATCATCAGACTATACAAAGTGGGTTGCATTAGGTGACATTAGGTGGGCTACATAGAAGGAATGTCTAAACACTTTGGCCATGTGACCATCAAAGGGGTGTTTATTATCTACCTGTGTTCCCAGGGCCATAATGACTTTCTCTGTACAAACTGGATTACCACCTATGTGGTAATTTGTGTGCACATTGTTTTACCCAAAGGGGGTGACTATGCATTCATTGGCATTCAGCTTGAGGGCATTGTTTTGACACCAGGTATCAGTCTCTGTAAGACACTTCTGGAGGATGTCTGTGTCAGCCATAGAGTCGATTATGGACCACAGTTAGCAGTCATCTGCAAAACTGTTCAGCCATACAACTCCTGTGCTTGCCTGTACCTCTGAGCAGTATCTACTGAACAGGTGGGGTCCCAGGACCAAGACCTGTGGGATGTCATTTGCGACTGTCTTAGAATCGAACATAGCACCCGCAACTCTGAACATGTGTATTTGATCTGTGAACCACTTGGCCACCCATCCTGTGACATAGCTGTTAATGTTCAAGCTGGTATGCTTGTCCATGATGACAGAGTGGGGAATGGTGTAGAAAGTCCTTAGTGAGGTCCAGATGGGCTGTGTGGACTACTTTCACCTCCATCTATGTCCTTGGTAACTGTTTGAATCAAGTCAACTAGGTTTAGGAGCCAGGATCTGCCTTTAATAAGGCAAAGTTGTGTAGAGTCCAGTGTCTGGAGGTCTCCAATGTCTCTGTTTATGGGTTCCATGACAATTTGCTCAATAGCTTTGTAGACCAGGCTGAGTAGACATATAGGGCAATGGTGTCCAGGTTCTGTTGTGGCACCCGCTTTATGTAGCTGGATGACTGTTAGTGTATGCCATTCTTTGCGTACATAGCCTGTGGTGCACTTGAGTCTGGACAGTGGATGTAGGTGAGGGTGTAGTTCCTTTTGGGCCTAGTGTAAGATGCAGCCTAGGAAACCATCCAGTCCCATTGATGCTGTGTTCTTAGCTTTGGAGAGGGCTGTCTTTACCTGCATGTCCATGATGTCTGGGGCTCTGCATCCTTCTGTGATGGACACAGGGCCATTTGGGGGTGATAGGGGGGAGTTTACACTGAACTTGTCCCCCTGGATGTGGGCAATGAAAGTTGGTTCAGTGTATTTCTTTCCATTTTTCAGTAGCAGACAGCATATTTGGAAGTTGACACCTACATGTATGATATAGCTACCGAAGGCTTTGTGGTTGTTATTCTTACATTCCTTGGCTATTTGTCTTTAGAAATCGTCCTTGGATTATTTTATGAGCAATCATTGTTTCTTCCTGATAATGATCAGTGATGCATTTCCTTTAGTGAAGTTAGCTCTATCATGTGTTAGTTTCCTCCTTCTGTTGTCTAGCTTATATATGGGCAACAACCACCTGACTGTTGTCTTATTTTTGGAGGAGTGCATCTTGGATTTATTTGTGATGTCTCATTCCATGCATCCCTGTAGATGCTCATAGGATGCACTTGTAAATGATTCAGCAGATTGTATACCATTATCCTATAGCAAGAGGTCTTTGGAACGTTCCACTTTGGTCTTGGGAAGTGTGCAGTTTGCATTTGAATATGTCTTCACAGTGGTTTCATTGACTGGGTGGGCGGGGCAGGATGTGGATGTCCAGTGTGAATACTTTATCATCTGACATTACCAGCGAGGGGTTTATCTCTGTTATGGAACACTGGTACCCCATGTTGGTGATGATCATATCCAGTATGTTGTCACCTCTAGTGGGCATGTTGACCAGCTGTTCCAGGGTGTTAGAGTTTTTAAACTCTAGGAAACATTGGGCAAAGGACATTGAACATGAGTAATTCTCCCACTCAATGTTTGGGTAGTTGTAATCTCCTCATATAATGGTGTTTGATAGGACCTTTGTATTTTCCACTGTTCACAGGAATACTGAGTGAGGTTCCTGAAACAAGATACGTGATCTGTAGCAGGTTACAATCTGATGAGCAGCTTTGCCCAATGTTAGTTGCACTTGCATGGTGTCCAAGGCCTCATGCAGTGCCACTAACCTGAAGGTGTGGGTATCCATAAGGTAAATGGGTACACCCCTTCCTTTTGTATTTCACTCGTAGTTTTGGGTCCAAAGGTCAGAGGGATTGTGAGTGTTTTACATGGAGCATGTCCAACAGCTCTGTGTTTGACATAGCTTTGTATGTTAGGCAGTGAACACCTCTGAGTAGGTGATATGCAAGGGAGTACAGATGGAGCATTTTGAGATGGTCTGTGTATGGCATGTATTTTAGGCCGCTAATGCTCTTGGTGAGGTATTGCTGCAGGCTTTCCAGTTGTTGTGGTTGTCTTGTGAGGTACATAGCAAAAGTGGCATTGTACTCTATTATAGTTCTAGTGAGTGATGAGTAGAGGGGAACAATGTCCTCTTCTATTCTGCATGAGACACATTTTGTGATGAGGTGTGCCACATAGGAGGGTTTCCTGACTACTGTGGGAATGTGATTATCACAGTTGTGTCCATTGTCCACCTGTGACCCAAGGTCTCTTGTCACACTTTCAGTGTGAAGTATACTACCACCTATGTTGTAGTTCTTGGCTACAGAGTTTTTAACAAAGGGGGTGATGCACCTTTTGGCATTGAGCTAGAGCCCATGGCTTTGACAACAGCCATCTGTCTCAGTGAGGCCCTTTTGTAGGATGTCCACATCTTTAGTGTTTACAATTATGGCTCCTAGTTTGCAGTCCTCTGGAAACTTCAGTAGCCACAGACCTTCCATGTTAAAGATTACTTCAGGGAAGTAGATACTACACAGCCTGGGAAGTTATCTGGCCCCATGGCTCCTGTGATACTGGCTTTGGAGAGAGTTATTTACCTGTGCAGCTGTTATGATAGCAACTTTGCAGTCTTCCATTATAGAGATGTGCTCTTTCATGGGTGAGAGGGGGGTAAAGTTAACACTGATCCTATCTGCCAGGATGTTGGCAATATCAGTTGGGTCTGTATATTTAGTGCCATTGAGCTGTAACTCAGAACAGATCTGAGTGTAGCCATGACATGGACCTGTCTGTTGGGCAGAGATCTCCTGAGTAGACAGTATGCAACAGAGTACAGATTGGGTTACATTCAGACTTGTTGCGTGGGGCAACTATTTGAGGCCAGTAATCCTCTTGTTAAGGTACTTCAGTGGTCTTTCTAGCTGCTGAACATGCCTAGTCAGATTCATCGAAGTGTGTTGTGGTACTCTCTGATGGGTCTGATGACTGCTGAGTATTGGGAACCTCCTCTGACCTACATGCATAGACCTTGGCAGTTTATGTGAACACAGCATGATTTTCTGACCACTTTGTGAATGTATTTCTGGAAGTAGAGATGACTATCCACATTTGTCCATAGATCCCTTATTATCACATCCGTATTTAGCCTGTGTGTGTGAGCATGCCCAGTATGAACTTTCAGTATGTTGCTGCCTGACATTTGCTTTGTTAAGTGTGTGAGCATGCCCAGTATGACCTTTCAGTATGTTGTTGCCTGACATTTGCTTCATTTATTAAAGTGCGTGGGCATGCCCAGTATGACCTTTCAGTGTGATGCTGAATGAAATCCACTACATTTGTTGGAGTGTGTGAGCACGCCCAGTATAGGCATTTATACTATATGTGTATGGCAAATCAAGTTGTATTTTTACACAGGGCTCACCTTTGTGTCATAGATCAACAGGGATCATGCTGTGCCTGCAGGGCTTCCATGAGACACTTTGCATAGACTTATTAACATTTCTACATACATGGGGGCAGCTATTCTTTGTACATTTCTACCCGGGGGCACACCTGATTGTTACTGTGAGTGCACATAGGATGAGGGTTTCACCTGACACTTATACACATTTGCTATGCCTGCACTGCTATGTACGGTACACCATTTCAGTCTATACTGTTGTCTATCGTACTGGCTTGAGGCATGCTACTGTGCTACAGACCCTAGTGTCCAATGTCACGTATATTAGATTGCGACTTTATAGCCTACACAACCCACATCACACCGCCTGGCCTGATGTTCTCTGTCTGCATAGGTGTGTGGGGGAGGTTACCCATATGCCTCTTTAGGGGCATGATACAGCATTTCTTTGTGTTTGCATTAGTGTACAATTGTCCTGGTGTGTCTGTGCCACTGAAATGCTATCATGGCTTAGTGGTTCAGTACTGTGACTATAGTGCACAGTATCCTGGGTTCGAGCCCTGTCACTGCTTTTAATTTTCATGCTGGGCAGACCAGGCTGCTTAAGGAACAGTAAAGCAAATATGAGCATGTTTACCTGACTTTGCTCAACTTTGCACAACTTTGCCCAACATTGCTCAACGTTGCCCAACATTGCGCTAGTTAACACGGGCAGTTTTGTTTACATATACTAAATATTGGTAAATGCTGCTTATCACTGCTTTATATTGCTTAAAACATGGCAATCATGCCTCAGGTGGTGCTGCAGGGCTGCCTATGTCGGATGCACATACTACACTCCCTATATGTGTTTGGAAACAGGTAGTGTCAAGTTAGGCATCCCTTATATTTTATGTGCGAGTCAGAGAGAGGTATCATATCCAGGGTTCCTACTGAGCCAGTGTATGTGCTATGTGTTCCCTCTTTGCCAAGGCCAAGGCATACTGGGCATGCCTCATTCTGCCTACTGGGGCAGGCTCAGGTTGTTCCTCCTCCGAGTGACGCTGTGCCTGTGCAGGCCTTGGCAATGGTGGGGGGCTGTTTGGCCCTGCCCCATTCTGTTACTGCTGCAGCTGTTTTTGCAGGATCATATTGTGTAGCATGGCACATACCATGACAATTTGGGTACATGTAGTTGGTGAGTACTGCAAGGCTCCACCAGATGTGTCCAGGCACTGGAACTGTGACTTGAGCATCCCAAACACAAGCTCAATTACATTTCGTGTTTGTGCGTGTGCCTCATTATGGAGTTCTTGTTCAGGTGTGTGTGCATTTCTGATGGGTGTTATCAGCCACGGCTCCAGTGCATATCCAGCATCCCCCACTAGCTGACCGTCAGGGATGTCCCCACTGGCAAATGTCTCGTACAGCTGCGTCAGATGCCAGATATGGGAATCGTGGTAGCTTCCAGGGCAGCCAACACGGACATTCAGTATTATGCCCTGGACATCGCAAACAACCTGGCAGTTGATGGAGTGGAAGCCCTTGCGGTTGATGTAGGCCCTACCCTGCTCACTGGCTGGTGCTTTGATGTGTATGTGCATGTAGTCAATTGCACTCGCTACCTCAGGGTATTCCACTATTTGCTGGAAGAGACGCATATTGCTGGCCAATACCTCATGGGAATTGGGGAAATATACATGATCACTGACATGTGCTGACATGGCATTCAAAAACTGGTGCAGTACCCTGGATGGTGATGCCTGTGAAATCCCCATCATATCAGCAGTTGGTCTCTGGAAGGTATCTGTTGCTAGTATTCTTAGGCCAACACATACCTTGGTTTCCACTGGGATGGGTTCTCCTCTGTTGGTTCTGTGTGTGAGGAGTGGCCTGCACAGCTCAACAATTTGCTGCAGGAGGTCTCTGTCCACTCTATAGCGCTCCACTATCTCCAGCTCATGTAGCCCCTGGTAGGTTACCTCGGGTCTGTACACTCTTCTCCATCTTCTCACTGTGGGTTGCTCAGCAGCATTCGCAATGGCACCACCCTCAGCATCTTGCACATGTTGCCTTATAATAGCAATGGCAGCCCCTAAATTTTTTTTGTCTCAGTTAAGCTTTTTAAGTTTTTCACTTCTCTTTGTATACTGCAGTGTTTCTGAGTAAAACATGGAGGAATGTTGTTTGCAGAGTTTTAAGTGCTGGGCTGGGTTGGGCTAGTGTACTGCCTGTGTAATTGGCTGATTCTGATTGATTTCACCTGGCAGCTCTGCTAGTTCTCCTTGGTTAACGTCCTACTACTTCTTTTCCTTCCTTTTCACTTTCTGTTTCCACAGGGGGCAGCGACGCGCAAACAAGCGCAAATACACGCACATGAGCGCACACAGGCTTACACAGGCTTAGGCAGGTGCACATGCATGCGCGCACACAGGCTTAGACAGCCTTACACAGGCTTACATCGGCGCACACACACGCACACAGGCTTAGAAGGGATTACAGGTGCGCACATGCACGCACACAGTGTAAGCATCTTTGCACAAAACTTTAGTGATAGCCACAGCATACACCTTCAGTTTCTGGGTTTCAGTTCAGACAACTGTAGACACGCCTCTTCCAGTCCTGAGTAACTCACAGCAAACACATGCCACTCTCCTCCAATAAGCTTACAGTCTTTGATACATACCCCCTCATGATGTCACCTATCTTCTACTCTGTTACTCCCCTAATCCTACTCTTACACTCTAGGGACATAGTTCACATGGCAGGGAAAATTGGGATTCACTATCCTTATACTCATTTGCATAGGATTGCCTACTAATGCTTGGTTACATCTCTCAGACTGAGCTTCTCCCCTTAGCAACCACTACTCAGTAGCTATGTTGTCTTCAGCATGCCATTCACCTGCATGGCAGATGAATATATTTAATAAAATGCCTATTTTTGGATTTAATTTTTTTTTCTGGTTTTTAGAGTGCCGCACGTTTGCGTGGCACTGCACTACGCTTAAACATCGGAGATCGGGTGAAAAAAAATATTTTTTATTATTTTGCAACACATAAAAATGCCAATGGCCTTATATTTGGCCATTGGCATGCTTCCTCAACTGGATGCATCCTTTATTTGGAGCTGTCATAACTCCGTTTTGCTATTTGCAGAACGGTACTCAGTTACCAATGGAGTACATTTCTGCAAATAACACTACTCTTACTCAGACAGGTTAGTGTTTCCTGGATCCCAAATTTACCTCATTTGCATAGCTTTCAGCAGCAAATGAGGTAATTTGCATAACCTAACACTGTCCGTGCAAGAGTCATTTTAGGAGCTCTCATGCACGCCCCTGCTGGCTGTTCCTGGATCGCTCGGCAGACATATTGGCTGTCTGGAGTCTTACTCTACTCTTAGACTCAGTGCAAGCCTTCATGAATCCGGCCCTATCTCTCACAAAGAATTGAACAATTTGAGAAAAGGTAGAGCACTGGGATGATGTTCACAGCAGTTTTTTATATGTATTAAAGCATTGTAACATTTTAATGAGGTAATATGGTTTAGTATTATTTGCTATGGCTATTTGTAAAAAAGACAAAACAATGAAATTGTGACAGACTTCTCTCTAATATGTAATTATAAGGAAGTTGAAATTCTTAACATCCAACATGAGGAACATTTCTCTTAATGAGTTAAAGTTAAGAGCTGTAGTTCCTCTCCTTCTCAAATAGGTACCAACTTCTGATGATCATCTGTGATTACAAGAGTGGAAACGTCATCACAGAAATGCATTCTACTGCGGAAGGCTGAAGGTACTACTTCAAAGGAGAACCCCACTTTTCAGCTGTCCCTGATTTTAGTTCATATTTTATGCCCTGTTCATCATAACACTTTTGTTTTCTGTTAAATCACAGATGATTACAGATTAAGTCAAGCATGCTAGAGAGTAGAGTTTCATACTTATTGTTCAGAAATGTAGATTCAAAACCTGTTGTTCTATTAACTTTTTAATTGAATTAGAGTAATAAGATTCCAAAAATACATTAAGTGAACCAACGCAATGCAGAAAAGTCAGGCAAATAACCACATCTCATACAAAAGGATCCTTTAATATATGTTAATGTTTTCATGGTATTTGTACACTGCTTCATCAGACATTAAAACATGGTTAAAATCTAAAAATATATATAGATTCAAATAAACACTTCTACCAATCAAAAAGACAAAGTTAAAATCAATTAAACACTTCAGCCAATCATAAAATATATCTGAAAAACATCATGGCAATGTTGTTACAACTTCAATATTGCTAGTTCCATTTAAAGAGACAGTACATTATCCTAATGACTACAATCTAATATTTGTGGATAAGCACAAATTACCCTACAATAACAATATATCCCTATTTATAAAATATTAAGTTAATATATAAATATTCATTTATTCACTTAAGAAGAGTCCTGACTTTAAGAATAGGCTTTAATGGCACTTTATCATTCAGGCCTTTACCCATGTCTGCTCTTAACTTAATATTCCAACTAGTTTCAGAGGTTTCTATCAAATTTTTATTATCATCCCCGCATTCATTCATTCCCATAACCTCAATGGCCAAAAACCTAAAAGAATGTGTGGAACCATATGTAATAACTCGTTTAGCTAACACATTGTAAAAATACCATTTTTAATAGTATAAACATGTTCTGTAATTCTGTCCATAAACCTCCTATTGTTTATTCTATATAGAATGTGGAGCATGAACAGCATATGGCCAGACCACATTCGAAGAGTCACAGTTGGCTTTAACCTTAAAAACAAACATCCTTCCACTATTAGGATGTTCAAAACTCTCTGAATAATCAATATATATATATATATATATATATATATATATATATATATATATACAATAATTGCATTTATTACAGGGCAACACACCATATGTAATCTTTAAAGATGGGATATCCAGCTTATCCTTAGGAAGACATAGTAATCATTTAAGAGATTTCCTATTCTTAAATATAAAGCTAGTTTTCTCACCTCCTATACTCTTTATATCAGGGTCACTGGTCAAAATAGGTCAATGCTTCTTAATCACACCTGTCACCAAATTAATATCATTGTATAAAAAGTAGGGACATGGACCCTATGTCCATTAAATCTCCCTTCCATCCTACACATATTACTATTGTTGGAAAAATAAGGTTTGGTCGAGGTCAACCTCCAACTGGGTACCTCATTAAGAATATTTTCAGTAGTTTTGTCCTTATACCCTCTCTCATTGAGTTTAGTTCTCAGAGCATCCAACTCACTCACAAAGTTATCATCATCTGCATTCAGTCATGAAACTCTCACTCCTTGCCTTTTTACTATATTTTTAAAAATGTGAGTAGGATGCATACTTGTTTTATACAACAGAGTGTTCCTATAATACTTTTTCCTATGTATCTTAGTGCTTATGCCATCATCCTGTTTCCTGTAAATCTTGACATCCCAAAAATCTATCTTACTATATAACTTATTCATAACAAAGCTAAGGAAGGAAGTACTGGTGTTTATCTGTTGAAAAAAAACCCGCTAAATCAGCCTCTGTTCCTACCCATGTTAGGAAGAGTTCATCGACAAAGCGTCTGTAAAAAACTATTTGTTTCCAGTTCCATGGCTTTAGAATCGTCTCTTTCTCCCACATAGCCATAGCTAAATTTTTATAACTATTCACACTAGAAGTGCCCATGGCCATGCCATCTCTTTGTAAAAAAAAATCTCATGATCAAATAGTACTATACTGTTCTCTAAGGCCATCTCCATCAATAAGTATAACAGATCAGTAAATTTACAGTCATAGCAACTATCATTCAACAGATAATTCCTAAGCATCTCTATACCTTCCATATTAGGTATGACTGTAAATAGTAAATACAAATTAAAAAAACAAAAAAAAAAATAAAATAATAAAATCCAAGAAGCAAGTGAATTTAATGAAACACTTAGCATCCCAGCTTACACAGCCTTCCAAGAGTAAAAACACTACAAAATACTGTTTGCTTATATACAGCATATTGCACAAAACAATTAAGCATACAATTCAAATCACATACTTCCAATTACATTCTTTGTTGAATCCCTACTTTAAAATCATCAGAATTTCTTTTTTTAAGTTTGTTTTTTAAAAACAGACATTCACCTATGCCAACTTGTATTTTTTTCCAATAGAGAAGTATATGATCTGAATTGTATGTTTGATTAATTGTTTTGTACAATATGCTGTATATAAGCAAACAGTATTTTGTAGTGTTTTTACTCTTGAAAGGCTGTGTAAGCCGAGGCACTGTTTCATTAAATTTGCTTACTTCTTGGATTGGTGGTCTTGGTGGTATTTTATTATGACTGTAAATAGTGATCGTACATCCAAAGTAACTAATAAAAGCCTTTCATTCTGTCCTTCCCATCCAGACATGAATTTATAACAAAAATTGAGACGGGCTCAGTACACCAGTTATGACCATAAAAATTAGTTGAATTGATGTTTGTAGAATGATTTTAAAAATAAATCACACTTTGTATGAGTGCTTATTAAGCAGAGATATTAGCTTGGATTTATATAATTATTTTATTGTTGATTTCCCTTTAATACCTGTCATACAAGGACTTCCCAAAATCTACAAGGACCCCCTTTGTCCATGTTTTAGACTGATTGTTTCAGGACATAAATGGTGTACTGAGCCCCTCTCAATTTTTATAGAGAAACGTCTTAGACCTGTTCTCGACAGAAACCAGCATATTTTAAAGGACTCTGTACAGTTTTGAATGATTTGCATAAATTCATGTCTGGATGGGAAGGACAGAATGGATGGTTTTTATTAGTTACTTTGGATGTACGATCACTATTTACAGTCATACCTAATATGGAAGGTATAGAGATGCTTAGGAAATATCTATTGAATCATAGCTACTATAATCACAAATTTACTGATCTGTTATGCTTATTGATGGGGATGGTCTTAGAGAACAATATAGTCTATTTGATCATGAGATTTTTTTTTTTCAAAAAGAGATGGAGTGGCCATGGGCACTTCTAGTGTGAATAGTTATGAAAATTTAGTTATGGTTATGTGGGAGAAAAGACGATTCTAAAGCCATGGAACTGGAAACAGTTTTTTACAGATGCTTTGTCGATTACCTCTTCCTAATATGGGTAGAAACAGAGGCTGACAACATAATTTTTTCAACAGATAAACACCAGTACTTCCTACCTTAGGTTTGTTATGAATAAGTCATATAGTAAGATAGATTTTTTTGGATGTCAAGATTTACAGGAAACAGGATGATGGTATAAGCACTAAGATACATAGGAAAAAAAATTATAGGAACACTCTTTTGTATAGAACAAGTAGGCATCCTACTCGCATTTTTAAAAATATAGTAAAAAGGCAAGGAGTGAGAGTTTCATGACTGAATGCAGATAATGATAACTTTGTGAGTGAGTTGGATGCTCTTTAATGACAGAGGATATAAGGACAAAACTACTGAAAATATTCTTAATGAGGTACCCAGTTGGAGGTTGACCTCGGCCAAACCTTATTTTTCCAACAATAGTAATATGTGTAGGATGGAAGGGAGATTTAATGGACATAGGGTCTGTGTCTATACTTTCTATACTAGTGATGTTAATTTGGTGACAGGGGTGATTAAGAAGCATTGACCTATTTGACCAGTGACCATGATATAAAGAGTATAGTAGGTGAGAAACCTAGCTTTATATTTAAGAATAGGAAATCTCTTAAACAATTACTATGTCATCCTAAGGATAAGTTGGATATCCCATATTTAAAGATTACCTATGGTGTGTTGCCCTGTAATAAATGCAATTGTTATGTATATATTGATTTTTCAGGGTGTTTTAAACATCCTAATAGTGGTAGGAGGTTTGTTTTTAAGGTTAAAGCCAACTGTGACTCTTCAAATATGGTCTATTTGGCCATATGCTGTTCATGCTCTGCATTCTTTGTAAGAAAAACTAATAGGAGACTTATGGACAGAATTAGAGAACATGTTTATAGTATCAGAAATGGTATTGTTACAAATGCATTAGCTAAACGTTATTACATATGGTTCAACAAATTCTTTTAGGTTTTTGGTCATTGAGATTATGAGAATGAATGAAAGTGGGGATGATATTGAAAATTTGACAGAAACCTCTGAAACTAGGTGGATTATTAGATTAAGAGCAGACGTAGGTAAAGGCCTGAATGATAAATTCCATTAGTTCCATTAAAGCCTATTCTTAAAGCCAGGACTCTTCTTAATTGAATAAATAAATATTTATTCATTAAATTAATATTTTATAAATATGAATATATTGTTTTTATAGGGTATTTTGTGTTTATCTGCAAATATTAGATAGTAGTCATTAGGAATAATGTACTGTCTCTTTAAATGGAACTGGCAATATTAAAGTTGTGACAACATTGTCATGATGTTTTTCAGATATATTTTATGATTGGCTGAAGTGTTTAATTGATTTTAACTTTGCCTTTTTGATTGGTAGAAGTGCTTATTTTAATGTGTGTATATATATATATATATATATATATATATATATATATATATATATATAGAGAGAGAGAGAGAGAGAGAGAGAGAGATTTTAATCATGTTTTAATTGAATAAGCAGTGTACAAATACTGTGAAAGTACTAACATATTAACAGTTTCTTTTGCATGAAACATGGTTATTTGCCTTACTTCTCTGCATTGATTTGGTTCACTGAATGTGTTTTTGGACTTTTTTTTGTTATAAGTGCACCATTTACCTGTTCAGCTATTGCTAGTGTTTACTTATTGAATTAAAGAGTTGTCCCTGATTCTGGGCCTTTCTTTGTATAACTGGAATGTTATCATTTGGAAACTACTTTAGTGATCTCATCAGATCAAAGTATTAATCCTTCCTAATGGTAGAGCAATAAGGGAAACATTATTAAGATCATTGTGATCAAAAGAGAGCTTTTCAAGAACTAGAATAACTAAATAACTAAAATCTCATTTAAAAAGCTTGAAAAAAAATCAGATTTCAGAGATCATTCCAAAGTCTTATAAATTGGTCCTAGGATATCCAGGCAAGATTTGCTAAACTAGAGGGTCACGGATCTAGTTTACAAGTTGCGGGGCACACACTTAATATCTCAAACATTAGCTCATCATAATCATGCGCCAGACGAACTGTTATTAGCATCTACTGCTATGCAGCTCATGACGTCAGACTGGACAGTGCAGGTCGTATGTTGGTAAACTTCTCAGTGATGAACTGTGCAGTCATCTTGCACTTCTGTAATATGAAGAACTTGTTAGTAGTATCTCAGACGAGGCCACGCAGTCTGTCTACCACACAGAAAAGCATGACCAGTTAGCTACTGCTGAGATCTCTCTGGACAAGAAAGCTGCATGTTTTCAAATATGTTACAGTCTTCATTCTTCCAATCTTGTCACACTATGGCTCACACTTCTGAAAATCGTGAGACAAATGTGAGAGAGGGCACACAAGTCCAAAGATGACAACAGTGATATCTATAGTTAAAAGAAAATAAATCTGCACTGGTAACCTTGTTCCCCAAAAGGAGTCAAAGAAGTATCAAGTAAAACAAACATGAAATGGTAGAATGATCTGGGGTACAAATGTGAGGGTGTCCTAGATGAAAGTGGACAGAAAATAGCTGGACTGAGTGAGCAGATTCATCCCCAAGACAGAGATTGTCATATCCAGTTGAAATATAAAGTATGTATCCTAATTGTTGCATTGTTGTATAATCACCAGAAGCATCTCTTCTTAATGCACAGGAATTCTTTAGTAAGAGCTGTTGACCCTCAATGACCCACATAAAAAAAAAAAGAGTTTAGGAGACACAATGGAGACTCAACAAGAAAATTAATGAACTCTTGCAGGAAAGTTCTAACATAGTTTGGATAAGGAAAAAAACTCCAGTGAGCTCCTGCACCAAACAGATAGAATAATTGGTAAATCAGCAAGTAACCTGGGCCATGTGATGTTTGTGTTTCAAAGATATGGGTATCCCTCCATAGATTCTGCCTTATCTAAGACATTGAATAATGGTGATGCTGGAAGGCACAACCTCTGCTTAGTGTGGCTAAAGCTGTCATCCTGTCATGGTTCTGTTCTGAATGGGAGGCCAGTGTCATGATGCAGGCCCAAGATAATTGTAGGACTGTTGTAGAAAGAGCCTGCATTTATGTACAGAACCCTGCACAGTAACATAAGGGAGCAGATCCTACTAATGTTAACTGTCTGTAACACGAGAGCCTGGTATAGCAAATGATTTTCCTCAATGAACTCATTCATCCTGCTGCAGAGATTAGCAGTCCTAAAGTTCTCCACAGAGCTCACCAAGGAATGGCTGCAAAGCCACATTTTCAACTGCTGTGCTTGTGGCTGCATAGAACATTTATGTGCCTGTAGGGCTGAAATACAGATCTAGTAAGGTGGATTGTAGTAAAGGGGGAAAATGCCAAGAGAACATCCTGTTGTAAGAAAGATATTCTAATGAAATGTAAGAGTACACGAGCATGCAAGGCAATTCTTTATAATTATGAAATTAACTTAGTAAATCAAACCAAAAGGAATAATAAAACAAAAAAAACTGATGTTATTATTGAAAAAAATGACCTGGACCTGTAAATTAAACATATGAGCAAAGCAGCTGGGATGGCAGTGGTTGGGGTTACTGGGTTTGTATATTTGGCAATACTTTAATAGAGTTTGTTTGTAGTGGAACATGGACTCATGACAGCCACTCCAAAAGGCTACTGGAAACTTAAAACCATACTTCCAAAGGACAAATCACAGTCCTTCAAAGATTAAATGCTTTTGTTCTTGAATACTTTCACCATAGAACATCCTCAGAATCTTACAAAGATTCTGAAGCAGCTTTATGGTGAAAATATTAAAGAACGAAAATGCTTAATCTTAGACTCTCATGGTTTGTCCTTTGGAATTTATTTTGTTTTGTTTGTTTTGTTTCATGCTGTTTTTGTTTGGATTAAAACCATACTTCTTCCACGATATGTAGTTCTATTCGGTACATGATCCTTTAATTATTATATAGCAGCCTGTATGCTGCTGTGTTATTTTTATATTGCTGTGGTAGTTGTAGTTGTTTATTTAAAGGATAACATGGTAATAAACTCTTTAGCAGGTGAAAGACTGCACAGGTGATTCCTACTAGAACCTAGTGTACCAGAATATTACAGCTGTACATTTAGTTAACATTATCTTTGCAGTAAATTATAAACCTGCAGTAATCCCATGCTAAATCAGCAGCAAGGAGAGTTCAGGATATTTCCCAGATTACTTAATTTCCTCAACAGCAACCCACATATTTTGCAAGGTTTTTCACTGCTAATGAAGGTATACATTACATGGCCAAAATATTGTATACTGTTATCAAGGCACTGACATGTTCAATCCATTCAGCAGCGTATATGAGTAGGCTGTTACATAGTCCCTTTTTCTTATTTGTAAATTGAAATTCTTGACAATATAGATAAATAAAACCATTAACATTTATATGCATTGCAACTGTAGATTTTCTAGTCCCCTTTCATTAAACAGTTCCTCATAGTCACACTGCCAAGTTCTTATCAAAATAAACTGAAATTACTGAGAATGACTGCCAAGAAAAATATCCATAGTTTCTGGCAATTAAGTAAGTTTCAGGTTCACTACAGTGTCTATTTGTGATATGTCAATTGTCATAAAAAGAGATGTTCCAGATGGAGCTCTATCAGCAAGCCTCCGATTGATCTGTGTAAAATGATCGTACATTGTTTATAGTATATCATGCTTGCTTTTTTTCATTTATGAGACTCTTTTAAAGTAACCACTTGTGTCTGGGTCATGTCATACTTCAAATGTGAAAAAAAAATGACTGTATATCACAGACAGCATGAGCGGCTGGTATTAATAATGCAGTTTGAACATGTTCCCCTTCTGATATTTGATAAGGTTTATGGCTTCCATGGATGTCCAAAGGTGATGTAATGTTTGTAGTCTCCTTAATGCTGGGAAGGAAGGCAAAATCTTGTACTGAGCAAGAGCTTAAAACTGCTGCTTCAGGGACACAGCTGGTAGGTTCCTTCTGGAACAGAATCCACAGGATGTCTTACCTGATGTCTTGAGTAATTACACAATGTTGCTTGTAATAAACAACACAACAATGTTGTCATGAGCTGATGTAAAGCTAATGGAAGGATACATCGCCATTTTAAACACTTCTGCTGCTCCCATTCTCATGAGACAAAATTCCTGATGAGTTTTTCACAGGGGTAACACTTATTTTTTCCCGTAACATCAGCAACTGTACTTGTCAATTAAGTAACCTAGCTATTTATTAATCTCTTATACATGGACAGCTCAGAAATGGTATACTTAGCTTAGCTTTAGCAACAACCAAGCTATATGAAAACAATACACATTTTCCCCATACAAAAATGAGATACAGTTTCCAACAACACAAAGCAATGCAAGTGCCTTTTTTTTTTCAATAGTTGTGTGCTCTGGATTCACTCATATTTTAAGTGAGTATAAATGTTTTGTCAAGTAACTGCTTAACTACAGGATCCAGAGTGAACGCCTGTGGAGTAGAGTTCAGGAATTACTCGTGCAGCTGTGGTCTAGCCTGACCAAGTCCTACTTCCTCACAATGTCATATCCTATTCCAGACCAGCACTTCTCTGTTGTAGTGAGTTTCTTCGTCTGCCTTTCTGTTTAGCATGACACTAACTCTTACAGACACTATGGTATTAGTGTAATCCCAGTAGTATAAAAGAGAGAGATTTAGAACTGGCACAAATCCTCCCTCATTCTATGTAGAAAAGAAGTAACATAAAGAAGTCACTGGTCTACTGAGTAGTGCTGAATGTGTTAGCTAGCCATTATGCAGGTCTCTTTAACCTCCTCCCCTTCTCACAACAATCACATGATGATTTTAGTAATTGTGTGTAGATACAGTCCATCATTTCATTCTAGAAAGACAGTATCCCTTTGCAAAAAAAAAACAGCCAACCAAACAAACAAATGCTCTTCTCATGGCTGACATTAATTATATTTCACTCAGTTACCTGCATCAACACTTACCTCTTTCCTTCTTAACTCTGCCTTCCTAACCTGACCCCTAATGACAGAGTTCATAATTTATACTCTCCCTTCTAAATGTTTCCCTTCAGTAGCTACATTCCTAAGGGCTAATACCTTTCTATATATTCTAGCTCACTCTCCACTTATTAACTTTGGTGTTCCTATTCCTCACTATTCTGTCATTCTTTTCCAATACTTTTAGAATTGTGCATAGCTATCTAGATGTGGCTTTGTGCCTTTTACAGTGAATGGATGGTTTTCTTCTTGCCATCTAACTTAATATTTTAACACAAAGACTTTCATGCAATATTACCTGACTCAGTTAATGGAGATGTTAATTCTATATAGCTTTCTTTATTTGTATTCTGTAGATCGATGTCCTCTAACATTTGTTTAATCTTTGGCTTGTCACTAAAGTTTATCATTTTGGATGTGTTTGCCTAAATCCTGACTGCTCTGCCTGTTCTCATCATGCTATGCTTTCCAGGTTTATAGTGGATAATCCACCCTTTCCTTGAGCAATGTATTTTGTTGTTATCCTCTGACAGACAGCTTAAACCTTCCACTCCATTCATTGTAATATATATAAATATGTGAACAAAATGAGTCTTGTGGCATCTGAGTGAATGATAGTTTCTTTCTGCGCTATTCCCCTGTAATAAGTACTGCTTCCTAGTATTGAGTCACTTCTACCTTACAAAGATGGGGTCCCACCCCATGCATTTTAACTGCAATCCTCCTGTGTAGGGCAGCATCAGATACCTCCTACTGGGGTCCTTTACTCTGTTGCACTTATACCCACCCAGTTATAGGAGTGCATCTCCAGTATGACTCTGACAGTCTGGAATTATCTCTACACAGGGCTCTGTGTGATAATGCTGCACTTAAAATGAATCTTCTTTCCCCTATCCACCCACAAAAGTAGCTGGCCTTCTCTTAATTATACTTCAACTTTTATAGCACAATTATTATATTTACTGTAATTTGCACTACCGTTGAATGATAATTCCCCTGAATTTTATTCTGCGGACCCTCGCAGAACTTTATATTATCCATGAAGAAATTTAATATGCCTTCCAGGCATAGTTATTCCTTTCTCTACTTTTACTACTTTCATTGCCGAATACTCCCATTCAAACACTCCCCAAATTATCTATAATAATAAGCCTTGCATGCTAGGCCTGAGTGCCTCTTAATAAAACCTTATTATTCCCTCTATCCCTTCTTTGTCTGATTCCTTCCCTTACACTATTCCAATAGTAACTCATTAGAACATTTTAATTTTCAAATGTTACCACTTCTCTGGCTGCATTTATAAGATTATGTTGTAGAAATGGAATGACTCTCACTCTCTTATTACATACATTATTTCTAACAATTAGAGCACCATTACCTAAAAGTATAATTTATTCTTTCATGTGAATTGGGGTTAACAGTACCTAAACATGTTCTTAGCAGTATCTAAATCTTATTTGGTAAAAGTAATGTAATTATCAAGGTACAATCCTTACCCAACAAAGCAATGTCATTAAATACAAATAACCAGAAAAAACATGTTGCCAATATTTAGGAGCCAGAAAGGCAAAACTCACTCTTTGTTTATAAAACAATTCAATTGAGAGCTTTTGTCCATTAAAATCACAAAGAAAGATGGACTTCATCAAAACAATTCTGATGAAGTCTGTTTTTCTTTTTGATTTTACTGGCCAAATGAGCTCGGTTACATTATTTTATAAACAAAATGTGAGTTCTTGCTTTCAGACTCATAGGTGTTGGCAATATCTTTGTCCAGTTAAATGTAATACAAATGTATCAGCAGAAAAGTGAGGTATTCAGTAACAGATTATAATTCGGTTAAAAGTAGTACCATGTGTATATCTTGTATAAGGTATCATATAAATATACACTGTACAAATACACGTTTTATCTGCATTCATTTTTTTTAATTGTTGACTCAGAACCACTAGATCTAATTATTTAAATTTTGCTAGCAGCATAGATAGGGCATGCTGGTATGACAGATACATGTCTCAGAGTATCCCAATGCTCTGGAATAGGCTACCCAACAATGTGAAGCAGCAACCACTCAACTCTATTTAAATGTAACCTTGACCAATCAATGAGAAATTAGAAATTCATCCCAGGTCTGGTTCCCATATCTTGGACTGACAGAGGCAGACAGTAACTATGCCCAAACTAACATACCCCCACATAACCTTTAGAAACTTTCTAACTGACACACCCCCTCTTAATAAATGCCCATGGTAGATAGGGACACAATTAGGTTGAGTTGCCCAGCTTGGCCTATAAAGGCCCTGGTGGTCATTAGCCTAGTCTATATCTGTGATCCTATAAACATAGTCTTATCTAAACTATTGCAACTGTATTGCAAAGCACTGTCTGCTTATCATCTAAGTAATAGCTGAAAACAGTTCCTGGAACAGCTTACCTAGTTAATAATCCAGACAAAAATCTTTTTCTGCACACTTAGGGTCTGTAATAAAGTAAATAATTTGATCTGACAGTGTGTATAAGTGTAAAGCATACTAGTGATACCTATGGCAGTGTATGTTTATAAATTATGTGGAAGAAATGGGTTATGTAAAAATGTCCTCCCGTAGTCTTTAAAGCAAAGAAGCATGCACATGCTACCTATTCACAGAAGTACTGTAAGCTGACACTGACTACTTAGCTGGTCAGTGCCATTCTTCATATTCCTGTTATGCACGTTTTTTAATTTGCTTACCTACTCTTGTGATTTCATTAGATGTTAATGCTTGCTCAAGTAAAGCTCTTATATTTCTGCAGACGATGTACTTTTTATGGTGACAAGTCAGTTATTGTGCACTATGTTGATTGAGGCGCAGTTGCATAAGTTTTATTGCTTGACATTATTATTGTCCTTTCCTGTTTCTTTTCTGTATATAGGAGTTATGTGGCCTTCTTCATGGTATAGTGCTTTTTTATTATCCAATATCATAGCCTTCCAAAACGCAAGAATGTTTTAGATTTTATTTAAGTGATCCTTTTTTTCTAGGGTTGCACTGACACCAGAATAAGAACATTAAGGTACATTTTATTTATTTATTTTACATTTATAAATATTAAATTTATAAAAAATATAAAATTTAAATGGGGCATATCCTTCCTGCAAAAACAGACCTTAGCATTTTTATGTTTCATTTGCACAAAACTGTCCAGCAACATGAATGTTGAAGTTTTGAGGACTTGTATTTAGTTTTATGCAGTTGCACTTTAGTGCTACATTACTGAACTGAGTACGTTTGATTAGGCATGATAGAACCTAACTTTTTGTCACATGTAGCTTTTTAAGAACAAATTTAAGGAATTAGAACTGATTGAAAGAGTGCCTAGGAACAATGAAGAGAAGTTCATGATACTATCCAGGAGGTAGCAGCTACATATTTCAAAAAAGAAGATAAAAAAAGCCAAACAAATGTTTACTGAGGCATTAGAAATGGCAGAGGGAAAACACAGCAAAAGGCAATGGAGATAATGACAAATATGTCAAACTGAATGCAGAGTTTCAGAGATAAGCAGGAAGAGGTGTAGAGGCATATTTTAAAGGTCAGTGTAAACAACTGGAAGAGGATATATCATGGGAAGATGATGCCCCAGATTCAGCAAGCCCTGCACCATGTGCAGGAACAGTGCAGGAGCTCCAGGAGGCAATATGCGCCGTGCGATCCAGGAATAAGCTGCAGGGACATGCACGAGTGCTCCTGCACTATTCCTGCATGGACGCAGCTCCTGTATGCAAATTACCCCATTTGCAGGTAAAAACCATGTAAATGAGGTCAATTTGTGATCCAGGAAGCTGTCAGACGGCCGTGCAGGACTAGTGTAGTGTGCAGAAATGTACTCAGTTAGTAACCGAGTACATTTTTGCAAACTACAAAATGGAGCCATGACAGCTCCAAATAAAGTGTGTTTATTATGGGAAACCATGCCAATGGCCAAATATATCGACATTGGCATGGAAAACAGTTTCAAAAATAAAAAAAAATGACTTTTATTTTTTTTAGCTGATTTCGGCTGTTTAAGCTTAGGGCAGGTCGCACAAATGGGATTGGGCCGAAAATATAAAAAATAACCTGAAGTAAGCATTCTAAACAAAAATCACTATTTTGCCACTATACTCAATGGCAGGCAGAAGACAACATGGCTAGTGAATAGTGGTTGCTAAGGGGGGAGGCTCAATGTGGGACCTGTAACTATGCATTAGCAGGCAATCCTATGCAAATGAGGGAATGACACTGAATCCCAGATTTCCCCTCAATGCTAGTCAGCACCCAACAGTGTAAGCGCAGGAATAGCATGGTGCAAGCCTAAGAGTTACCAGACATCATAGGGAGGTGTCTCAGGCATACTGTAAGTGGATTAGAGACCTGTGGCTCAGGTTTGCCCTTAACTTAGCAGAGCTAAGCAAGGGGGCATGTCTGAGGCTGCCTAGGTTAGTACTAAGCTAACAGCCCTTGTGAGCCATTTTAAGCCTAGACAGTTATCCCTTGTGAGACTCAAACCCTGCACCTTGTGTTTGTAAGGCAAACACCTTAACCATTAGGCCACCCTCCCAACAGCACTCTTTACATTGCCTAAAGGGCTGGGTTTTAAAGGAAAAAAAAAAAGTAAACCAGGCAATAGCAGCTCTGTGCACATTTGAGCACTGTGTTTGCACAGCGCACCCCTGGACTTAAACAGGAAGGCGATGGGAAGGGAAAACAGCAGTAGGAAGGTAATCAAGGAAAACTAGCATAGCTGGCAGGTGAAATGTATCAGAATCAGCCAATTACACAGGCAGCAGCCTAGCCCAGCCCATTACTTTAAACTATGCAAACAACTTTCCCTCTGGTTTTTCCCACATACTCTACACCATCGGTGTATACAAGCAGGGAAATTTTAACAAACAAAAACAACAAAATAATGGGGGCTGCAGTAGCTATCATACATCAACATGTGGAAGACGCTGAGGGTGGTGAGGATGAGAATACTGTTGACCAACCCACAGTGAGGAGATGGAGAAGTGTGTACAGACCCAGGGTAACCTATCAGGGGCTACATGAGCTGGAGATAGTGGAGCACTATAGGGTGGACAGGGACCTCCTACAGCAAATTGTTGAGCTGTGCCGGCCACACCTGACACACAGAACTAACAGAGGGGAACCCATCCCAGTGGATACCAAGGTATGTGTAGGCCTAAGAATACTAGCCACAGGTACCTTCCAAAGGCCAACTGGGGATATCATGGGGATCTCACAGGCATCAGCATCCAGGGCACTCCACCAGTTCCTGGATGCCACGTCAGCACATGCCGGTGAGCACATATATTTTCCCAACACACATGAGGCGTTGGCCAGCAATATGCATCTCTTCCACCAAACAGCAGAATACCCTGAGATAGCAGGTGCTATAGACTGCATGCACATATGCATCAAAGCACCACCTAGTGAGCAAGGTAGGGTCTACATCAACCGCAAGGGCTTCCCCTCCATCATTTGCCAGGTCATGTGCGATGCCCAAGGTATTATAATGAATGTGTGTGCTGGCTGCTCTGGAAGCTATCACAACTCCCACATCTGGCATCTGACACAGCTGTACCAGAGATTTGCCAATGGGGATATCCCTAGTGGTTACCTAGTGAGGGATGTTGGTTACGCACTGGCGCCATGGCTGATGACACCCATCAGAAATGCATACACACCCGAACAAGTACTCCATAATGAGATATACGTGCAGACCAGAATTATAATAGAGCATGTGTTTGGGTTGCTCAAGTCACGGTTCCAGTGCCTGGACACATCCGGTGGAGCCTTGCAGTACTCACCAGCTACATGTACTCAAATTGTCATCCCATGTGCCATGCTACACAATATGATCCTGCGGAAACAACTGCAACAGGAACAGCATGGGTCAGGGCCACACAGCCCCCCACCATTGCCAAGGCCTGTACAGGCACAGAGTGACTCAGAGGAGGAACAACCTGAGCCTGTGCCAGCAGGCAGAAGGAGGCGTGTCCAGTATGCCCTGGCCTTGGCAAAGAGGCAAAGCATAGCACATACACTGACACAGTAGGGACTCAGGGAATGACACATCTCTCTGACTAGCACATACAGTAAAAGGGATGCTAAACATGACACTACCTGTGCTCAACCATGTATAGGGTGTGTACTATGTGCATCCGACATAGGCAGCCCTCCAGCACCATCCTCAATACTGGTACAGCCACAAGGTAAGTCACTCTTCCTACCAATTGCCGAATGGAGTAGTATGTGTTGTTACTTGTATCTATGGTATGGATGTGAGCATGCAAGGGAATCGGGTGGCTGAATGGGATGCCAGCAGATAGTAGACACCTATAGTGGCACCATGAGATCTGTAACAAATACTGGTGTCACCATAGTAGCCAGTACTACACATGGTGACAAAACCCACTGCAGGAAATGTGCTGGGCAACATGTGTGTCCATATGACACACACATGCCAGTCAGGGAGGCTCACATACCAACAACAGTCTCAGCCAGCAGGACAGGTGTAGACAAACACAAACAAAGGCTGTGCTAATGCCTCTGAATGAAGGCTATGGGCAACCTCCCCCCAGGCCTTCACAGACAAGACTACAACAGGTCAGGCAGTGGGATGTTAGTTCTGAAGGGTAAGAAGTCAGAAACTGATATGTAGGTCAATCAAACCTAAGACCTGTAGTACACTGATATGCCTCTAGTCAGCATGATAGGTTAGAATACAGAATGAAATGGAGTAGCTGACATACCAGTACAGTCATAGCAAATATGTACAAGTGTCAGGTGTGCCCCCCCCCAATCCTATGTAGAAATGTAGTAAAAGTCATGTGTGCCCCCCAATCTGATGTAGACACGTAGTAACAGTCAGGTGTGCACCCCCAATCCTATGTAGAAATGTAGTAACAGTCTGGTGTGCCCCCCAATCCGATGTAGACATGTAGTAACACACAGCTGTGCCCCCCAATCCAATGTAGAAACGTAGTAACAGTCAGATGTGCCCCCCCATTCCTATGTAGACATGTAGTAACAGTCAGGTGTGCCCCCCAGTCCTATGTAGAAATGTAGTAACAGTCAGGTGTGACCGCCTCCATTCCTATGTAGACATTTAGTGACACACAGGTGTGCCCCCCACAATCCCATGTAGAAATGTAGTAACAGTCAGGTGTGCCCCCCAGTCCTATGTAGACATGTAGTAACACACAGGTGTGCCCCCCAATCCTATGTAGAAATGTAGTAATAGTCAGGTGTCCCCCCCCCCATTCCTATGTAGAAATGTAGTAACAGTCAGGTGTTCCACCCCAGTCCTATGTAGAAATGTAACATGTATGTGTAGGTATAATACCAGTGGAGCACAGATTACCTGAGGTGGCCAAGGTAGCAGGATAGCTTGTAGCATGTGTGCAATATGCAGGTATGTGTGTGTTAGGTTGGTGTGTGTTTTATATTGTGTGGGAGTGGTCAGTATGTATGTATGGGGAGGTTTGTCCTGGTGGGCATTGCCCAGTACTGCCGATGACAGGGCCAAGTCCTCACAACTTCAGTGCCAAATACAATGCTCCACAGTATAACACATTCTAGCAGTAAGCCAATGTAAATGTATGGAAGTAATATGTGTCACCATCTGAAAGATGGACATGGCATGACTGTTGGGCCAGATATACAAGCTGTAGACAGGGGGAAGTACCCCAGACAGATCGTGTATAATGTGTAACCATTAAATGGACACACCCTTGGAATTGTACGTACAGGTTTGCAGCACATTATCTGGGCTTGTAGTAGGGAATACTGTCATCTGGCCAAACACTCACAGACCACAAAGGTCATAGGAATGATGTATTGAGAAACAGCTGATGTCCCTGCACAAGCCAGCATAAGTAGAATGCTCCCATGCAAATCTGTGAGTCAGATGTAAGTAGTGTCCATAGCACACATGCACCCAGCTCACCCAACCACCCACAGGTACCTCTCTGGTCTTATCCCTGCTGTTGGGAATGGGTACAATATGATCCCCACCTGTGTATGGCAATAAGTGAAAGAATGCAGCATGCATTGCAGGTTTCCCATGCAGGTGTGTCCCTAGCTGTAAGAAGCACCTTGCCAGCATCCAGACCACTGGATCAATTCTGACAGATTTTTTTTTTTTTTTTGGAAACAGGTTGCCATTTTTTTTTCAGGTGAGAGTGGGATGTTGGGGAGGGATAGTAGGTATATTTGGGGAAGTAGGTTGGGTAGGTTAACAAACAAGACAAACAAGATGCATACAGGGGCAGTATATGACACATGTGGGGGTAAGCACCTTGATGGGGAGGGGTGTTTGGAAATTGGAAGCCCATGAGCTCCCTAGTGGAAACAGTGGGACTGAGGTCCCCACCCTTCGGCAGTCACCACTGCACCTTCACAGCCCCGAAGGTGGCTGTGCTGGGGGCTGAGTGGGAAGGCCAGGCCGACCCTCTAGTTGTGAAACATGGCCCTCAAGCTGGCGTAGCAGATCTCCGACCTCCCTGCGGATCTCGCTACACACCACAACCCGGACCTGGTGATAGGTGACAGGTTCCTGTCTGTGCCCGCTCCCAGGGGAAGCGAGCCCCATCCCCTGAGGTGGTTCCACCCGAAGGTGGTGCAGGACCAACTGACGAGGAGGTTCCAGGTTGAGCACCAGACGTGCTGGTGCTCGGTGCCATGGCCAGCTGAGGTGGGACAGGTGGGTCCACCGGGACCGGCCTTCCCAAATGTACTATAGTGTTTAAATTTTATCAACATATGTGGGTTAGTAATAGTCAGCACATTCCAGGATTAGGTATAACAGCATGCATAGATATTCCCATTAACCCAAACACCAGATATGGAACAGTTGCATAGCAAACAGAACACATGCATATATGGGATCACAGTGGTCATTACAACAGCATACAGGTACATTGATGGCAGCATGCCACCAATGTGGGAGTATTTCAACATGGCACATGCATAGAAACAAATTTAAATAATTATCAAACAATAGGACATATGTCCCAACAGTAGAGTTAATTCAGCACATACCGATTGAGTTGTGTATTTAGTTTATTGTTGCAGATATGGTGGGGGGGGGGAGATGTCAATTAACAACTAGTATATTCCTGTAGTTCACATTACTTTCCTAGTCAGTGCTGTGATCTGTACCTTACAGGTATTAGTACACTACGCTATTGCCTTAGTTTGAACAGTGTTGGCTGTCGACAACTATATACATGAACTGAGTTTTACCTGCAGTATACACCTTTTACCTTGTATACCTGTGGAGGTATTGTTTGTTAACACTACCTAACTGTTTCTACACATACTCCCAGATTCCAGGTTGATGTTTTGCACATACCTGTCCATCTCTTTGCACACACTCTGGGCATGTCTTTACCACATGCAGGTGAACCAGGACATATTTCAACTATTGCCCTCTTAAACCTTTAGTGACTTGTACAATGACAGGTTTGTTTTATTTGACATTTTCCACATATGTACAGGTTTGACAGTCAGTTGTATGACATGAAATGCTGCCTACATGTCAGAAAGTAGCACACTGATATGGCAGTGGGACAGGGTAACAGCCAGCAGATATGGGCTGAATAACTGGACATTTTGGACATTTTTGTACACTTGTGGGTATGATTCTGCATACAGCTTACTACCACTCCCAGGATTCGAACCATGGCTTTGTCTGCTAAAACTAAAATACTGTCCCTCACAGTTGAGTGTGCTATATAGATATTGCTGTGTGTCTCTTGTCTGATTTCTGTCTATAATTCTATGGTTTTACATTCTGACCTTGTAATTACAATACTCTTATACAGAATTTCCTAGACAGTTGTATTATGTAGTACAGTGTGGGTGACAGTGATGAGTAATACTTTATTATTCTGAGCAACTGCAACACTAACAATGCCATACAATACTAGAGTAAACAGTACCGGTACAGGATATCAATCTTTTATTTATAGGCACAGTGTTCGTATCTGACAGACCTGTGGGAGCAATGTTTGTTAGCACTACCTGCATGTTGCCACACAAATTACCAGTTTCTACATTAGTATTATGCATATACATTTCACTCTGTTACTGTACACACTCTGTTCACAGCTTGACAACATGGGGGTGGAGATGGGACATACTTGGCTAATTACTCTCAACATTTTGGGGAGTCACTAGAGTGACAGGGTTGTTCTTATAGATGTCTGACAATCAGTTGTATGTCTTGTTTGCTGCCTAAACATCTGGGATCATCCCACTGATTTGCCATGGGGACAGGGTGACAGGCAGCAGCTATGGGCAGATTTACTGGACATTCTGGACATATCTGTACAGTTGTGGGGTATGATTCTGCATCTACTACCACTCCCAGAATTCGAACCATGGCTGTGTGTGCAAAAAATAAAATACTGTCCATCACAGTTGAGTGTGCTATATAGATATTGCTGTGTGTCTCTTATCTGATTTCTGTCTATAATTCTGTGGTTTTACATTCTGACCTTGTAATTACAACACTCTTATACAGGATTTCCTAGACAGTTGTATTATGTAGTACAGTGTGGGTGACAGTGATGAGTAATACCTTATTATTCGGAGCAACTGCAACACTAACAATGCCATACAATACCAGAGTAAACAGTACCGGTGCAGAATATCAATCTTTTATTTATAGGCACAGTGTTCGTATCTGACAGACCTGTGGGAGCAATGTTTGTTAGCACTACCTGCATGTTGCCACACAAATTACCAGTTTCTACATTAGTATTATGCACATACATTTCACTCTGTTACTGTACACACTCTGTTCACAGCTTGACAACATGGGGGTGGAGATGGGACATACTTGGCTAATTACTCTCAACATTTTGTGGAGTCGCTAGAGTGACAGGGTTGATCTTATAGATGTCTGACAATTAGTTGTATGTCTTGTTTGCTGCCTAAACATCTGGGATAATCCCACTGATTTGTCAGGGGGACAGGGTGACAGGCAGCAGCTATGGGACGATTTACTGGACATTCTGGACATATCTGTACAGTTGTGGGGTATGATTCTGCATACAGTCTACTACCACTCCCAGAATTCGAACCATGGCTGTGTGTGCAAAAAATACAACAGTTCATGTTGCAGTTGAGTGTGCTATTTGGATTTTGTTGTCTGTATTTTCAGTGTTTTCTGTGTAAGTCTCTCACATGGGGTGCAGGACCAACTAGCGAGGAGGTTCCAGATTGAGCACCAGACGTGCTGGTGCTCGGTGCCATGGCCAGCTGAGGTGGGACAGGTGGGTCCACCGGGACCGGCCTTCCCAAATGTACTATAGTGTTTAAATTTTATCAACATATGTGGGTTAGTAATAGTCAGCACATTCCAGGATTAGGTATAACAGCATGCATAGATATTCCCATTAACCCAAACACCAGATATGGAACAGTTGCATAGCAAACAGAACACATGCATATATGGGATCACAGTGGTCATTACAACAGCATACAGGTACATTGATGGCAGCATGCCACCAATGTGGGAGTATTTCAACATGGCACATGCATAGAAACAAATTTAAATAATTATCAAACAATAGGACATATGTCCCAACAGTAGAGTTAATTCAGCACATACCGATTGAGTTGTGTATTTAGTTTATTGTTGCAGATATGGTGGGGGGGGGGGAGATGTCAATTAACAACTAGTATATTCCCGTAGTTCACATTACTTTCCTAGTCAGTGCTGTGATCTGTACCTTACAGGTATTAGTACACTACGCTATTGCCTTAGTTTGAACAGTGTTGGCTGTCGACAACTATATACATGAACTGAGTTTTACCTGCAGTATACACCTTTTACCTTGTATACCTGTGGAGGTATTGTTTGTTAACACTACCTAACTGTTTCTACACATACTCCCAGATTCCAGGTTGATGTTTTGCACATACCTGTCCATCTCTTTTTGCACACACTCTGGGCATGTCTTTACCACATGCAGGTGAACCAGGACATATTTCAACTATTGCCCTCTTAAACCTTTAGTGACTTGTACAATGACAGGTTTGTTTTATTTGACATTTTCCACATATGTACAGGTTTGACAGTCAGTTGTATGACATGAAATGCTGCCTACATGTCAGAAAGTAGCACACTGATATGGCAGTGGGACAGGGTAACAGCCAGCAGATATGGGCTGAATAACTGGACATTTTGGACATTTTTGTACACTTGTGGGGTATGATTCTGCATACAGCTTACTACCACTCCCAGGATTCGAACCATGGCTTTGTCTGCTAAAACTAAAATACTGTCCCTCACAGTTGAGTGTGCTATATAGATATTGCTGTGTGTCTCTTGTCTGATTTCTGTCTATAATTCTATGGTTTTACATTCTGACCTTGTAATTACAATACTCTTATACAGGATTTCCTAGACAGTTGTATTATGTAGTACAGTGTGGGTGACAGTGATGAGTAATACTTTATTATTCTGAGCAACTGCAACACTAACAATGCCATACAATACTAGAGTAAACAGTACCGGTACAGGATATCAATCTTTTATTTATAGGCATAGTGTTCGTATCTGACAGACCTGTGGGAGCAATGTTTGTTAGCACTACCTGCATGTTGCCACACAAATTACCAGTTTCTACATTAGTATTATGCATATACATTTCACTCTGTTACTGTACACACTCTGTTCACAGCTTGACAACATGGGGTGGAGATGGGACATACTTGGCTAATTACTCTCAACATTTTGGGGAGTCACTAGAGTGACAGGGTTGTTCTTATAGATGTCTGACAATCAGTTGTATGTCTTGTTTGCTGCCTAAACATCTGGGATCATCCCACTGATTTGCCATGGGGACAGGGTGACAGGCAGCAGCTATGGGCCGATTTACTGGACATTCTGGACATATCTGTACAGTTGTGGGGTATGATTCTGCATCTACTACCACTCCCAGAATTGAACCATGGCTGTGTGTGCAAAAATAAAATACTGTCCATCACAGTTGAGTGTGCTATATAGATATTGCTGTGTGTCTCTTATCTGATTTCTGTCTATAATTCTGTGGTTTTACATTCTGACCTTGTAATTACAACACTCTTATACAGGATTTCCTAGACAGTTGTATTATGTAGTACAGTGTGGGTGACAGTGATGAGTAATACCTTATTATTCGGAGCAACTGCAACACTAACAATGCCATACAATACCAGAGTAAACAGTACCGGTGCAGAATATCAATCTTTTATTTATAGGCACAGTGTTTGTATCTGACAGACCTGTGGGAGCAATGTTTGTTAGCACTACCTGCATGTTGCCACACAAATTACCAGTTTCTACATTAGTATTATGCACATACATTTCACTCTGTTACTGTACACACTCTGTTCACAGCTTGACAACATGGGGGTGGAGATGGGACATACTTGGCTAATTACTCTCAACATTTTGTGGAGTCGCTAGAGTGACAGGGTTGATCTTATAGATGTCTGACAATTAGTTGTATGTCTTGTTTGCTGCCTAAACATCTGGGATAATCCCACTGATTTGTCAGGGGGACAGGGTGACAGGCAGCAGCTATGGGCCGATTTACTGGACATTCTGGACATATCTGTACAGTTGTGGGGTATGATTCTGCATACAGTCTACTACCACTCCCAGAATTCGAACCATGGCTGTGTGTGCAAAAAATACAACAGTTCATGTTGCAGTTGAGTGTGCTATTTGGATTTTGTTGTCTGTATTTTCAGTGTTTTCTGTGTAAGTCTCTCACAGTTGTACTATTTGACCTCTTGGGGTTACAACAGTCATATACAGACATTCCTACACATTTTATTAATGTAGCACTGTGTGTGTAACAGTGCTTACTACAGCAGTACTATTAAGTGATTGCAACTCTACATTACCATTTGATACCAGAGTGAACACATGCAGTCCAGCAGTTAGATGTTTATGGTCAGGCTATTATGCTTTTATTTACATACAACCTATATGAGACTCTTCCTGCCCTATTCTCTTGTGTATGCAGTAAATGCCTTAAACAATATACGTTTTATACAGGCAATTAACTTACTACTACTTTTAGATTTATTTCCTATGACAGTACATGCAAGAGTATTACTAACCTGCCTAGCATATGCAACCACTGCAGTCTACAGCCATGGGCTTCCTGGTTTGCAGCCTCCTCACCTGCCACTGTGAAAGACATAAGAGGAATATTTAGCCATACCTATCCATAATATACATGCGCTGGCAATTATTAAACAGGTAGTGGACTGATACTTACACATGGCTGGGACATCACCTGTCCTCCTAGCCTCTTGGATTCACTGATCCAAGAGATCCCCCTTTCTCCGCTTCAGGTCGGCATAGTGATGCCTGACCTGCTCACCAGTTTGGGGTATGCCAGTGGCACTGGTGAGGTCACGGATGAGATGGTTCCAGGCTTCTGCTTTGTATTGGGAACCCTGGTACTGGCCCTACAGCAGTCTCTGGTCATGGTCTTTCACAAGGAGTCCTGCCATGACTCTAGACTCCTGGATGCCCCAGCACTGCATCTAAAAGCACACACCCTCTCCCATTCCAGACATAGTGCCTACAAGGGGAAGCTACAACCAGTTATGAGATGTATTCCCACCTGTTGGGTTTAAATAGGGCCAGTTTCCTGCACTTTGCTGTGATTGGATGGTTTTGAAAATGCTAAGCTATGGGCAAACCTGCTTACCTAAGGTTGGCATTGCTTAAAGTGGTATACAAATGGGCAAACTGAGTTAGCTGGCCTACACATTGCTTACACCTACTAAGCTGGGCTGTGCAATGCTTAGCGTTGCTTAATATTTAATTTGCATTATATTTGCATTTTGGCATTGATTTATTATTCATTACATGTTATATAATTGTTTGGTATCCATGATTCATGTGTACGTACACTGTATGAGGTCCTTGTGTTTATTAGGAGTTTTCAACACTTTACTACAATGACACCTCACATCTGGGCTTAATGCAGTACTCCAGTTCACATATTTATGTCCTGTATTAGGTTATACAATATAAAACGGTATATAGATTCCTTTCACATGTTCAGTTTGTATTTCCTATAGTGAGGATCATTTGGTGACACCTCAGTCTTATGTACTGCTGTGATGGCTTAGTGGTTACCTACTGTGACTGTTGTGTACACGGTCCTTGGTTCAAGACCTGCAAAGGCTATTTATTTTGTTTCTGGCCAGAACAGCAGTTGATGCATACAGAGTGATTAAGGCACTTTTAAGCAATTGTAAGCAGTTTGTGTGGGTTTGTGCAAGGATAAGCAATGCTAACCTTCAGTTAAATATGCTTACAGAGAGTTAACTTCACTATTGCTTATTCTGTGTGCGCATTGCTTACCCCCATGCAAATGGGCTTAAACCCGCTTACTACTGCTTACATATGCTTACTCCCACTTACTATTGCTTAAATATGCTTACTCTTGCTTACTACTGCATACTCCTGCTTCCCACCGCACTAATTTAGACAGTAATGTCTAATGGTTCTTGGGAAGGTGGTGGATTTGGAAACTGTATGGATTTATCATTCATTACATGTTTTATCTTCCATTTGTATCCCTGATTCCTGTGTACATATACTGTATGGGGCACTTGTGATTATCTGTGTACTTTACAACATTATGACAATGACACCTCACATCTGCATTTAATGCAGTACTCCAATTCACAAATATATTTTATGTTGTAGGTTATGCAGTAAAATCAATTGATCATAAAGGTATTTGACATGGAAAATGGATTATACTCAAGTGGGACTCAAACTGGGAATGACTGCTCGTAAGGCGAATGCTCTGCCCACTATACTATTGTTGTACTGCTTCATTTGCATATATCTTGCTTTTATCCTCTTGTGCCATTTAAGCTGCATTAACCATAGCTAAACAGTGGGCAAACCCGCGCACCTACAGTTAAATTTACTCTGTTGTATTAAAAAAAAAACTTCTTTATATTTAATGTTTTAACTACTGCTCTTGTAACCTTGGAGGGATGTTGCTGGGGGTATGCGAACACCTAAGAGTGGTCTCGCTCATTCTTATTCATTCACTGCTATTCTTCATTGCAGGGGCATGTATATTCTGAGAGTTCTGCTCTCAGACATGTCCTCTGCACTCGTACACACTTTGTGTCCATTTAGGAGCTCAGGCCTTCATTGATATGCATGGTGCACTGCCATCCTGCTCTTAAACGGCTGCTTCCTTGTAGGACTAAGCTTGTCCTGCACAGAAGGATAGTGAATCTGGGGGGATATTTGTTCAAGAAGATTTGTTCAAGAAGATTGTTGATATTAAAACAAGCTTCCAGGTAAAAGTGATATACAATAAACTACAAAGATGTAAGAGACTTATCAGAAGCAGCAGATATTAAGAACAGATGACAAGAGTATAAAGAACAGCTGTATAAGAAAGACCCTAGTACTGCTGATACATAAAGTTGGCACAATAGATAGCATTGTTGCCTCACAGCAGGATGTTCCCCAGTTTGATTCTCATCTGGTGTGCCTTCTGTGTAGAATCTGCATATACTCGCAGAGTTTCTGTGGGTTTTATCTATCTGCTTCAGTTTCCTACCACATCCCAAAGACAAGCAGTAGATAGACTGGACACACTAAGTTGGCTTTAGATGTGAGTATGTGTGCAAGTGTGTAGTATGGAAGAATAGCCATGGCAGGGCTAGCCAACTGTTAGTCTGAACCTTGGATCTAGATGATTGTCACTGTTGAAGTGACACCCCAACCACATGTACAGGGGTAGCAATGTTCCCACAGGATACTATTATACATTTCTTGGCATTGAGTTTTAGAAAGTGGTTTTGGCACCAGTCAGACAGAAGCCGTTGATGTTGGCCTTGACATCAGAGAAGTAGATACCTAAAAACTGCAGCTCCAGTAAACAGCCTTGAGGAAGTCCACTACTGACTGGCTTTTTGTGGCAGTAGAACCCCCTGTTCCAACTTCTTGGGTCCTATCTTTGAACCAGATGGCTATTAAGTGGGTGGCATAGGGGTTTATACCTAATTTTGTGAGTTTATGTACAATGCCCATGTTGGGTATTGTATCAAATGCTTTACTGAGGACAAGGTAGGCAGCTTACTTTGTTTTGCCCTCATCCATTTCTTTCGTGACCATCTTGAAGAATTATCCAGGTTGAATAGGCATGACATGCTCTTGACAAAACCTTTGACTGGGTTGGATCCAGTGTCTGAAGATTTCTTATGCCATTGTTTATCATTTCCTTGATAATCCTTTCCATGACTTTACATACATGACTAGTCAGACTTATGGGCCTGTAGGTTCCTGGATCTGTAAATGGCCTATGCTTGTGCAGAGAGATAACAGATGCAGTCCTCCATTTGCAAAATACAAAGCCTGTCTGGAGGCTACAGTTAAATAGTGATTCTGGTGGTCCTGATAAGTTGTGTTTCATGCTATTAAGGAGGCATCAAGGGATATTAAAGGGACCCATTGATGCAATGTTCTTGGCACTGGAGAGAACATTGAGGACATGTTCCCTAGTGATAATTGGGAGAGTTATAGTTAAGGGTATTTCCTGGAGGGTGTCTAGGGGAGAGGGGATAAAATTGGAGCTAAATTCATTGGTCAGTCGAGTTTCTTTTTCTTCTGGCTCGCTGTAGTAGGCTTCATTTACAATTAGTTCTGCACATTGTTGTGTAATGTCTTTGAGGTTGCAGGCAAAGCTGAAGAATGCCTTGTGATTTTAATTGGCCTGGGAGGCTATTTTTACCTCAGATTTGGCTTTTGTAGATTTGATTATTTCCCTGAGCTGCTTGTTTAGATTAATGAAGGAGTTTTTACCTTGCTGGGTATTGGACTTCCTAATTTATGCCATGATTTTCTTCCTTTTATTGTGCAACCTGTGACAATAGGAGGTACTGCCAGCCCTGCCCAAAACAAGACTTGGATGCTCTACATATTTCCGTTTTTAAAACAGGACATTTTTTCCATGTAGGTATTTATCCAAAAAATCTTTTCATTCACAGTGACCTGACTATCATTTTTATAGGTGATTTGTGAAAAATATGTCCTAACACCAGTACAAGCTATAATATCTAGGAGAGCTGTCAGTTCCAGACTAACAGTCAGAGAATCTTTGTTGGTGACATCATTTGTACCAACGTAAATAAAAACAGAGCCATACTTCCTTGCATTAAGGCGTTACAAGGCTTGTCTCACATCTTCTGTTTTTGCTCCTGGCAAGCATAACACTACTCGATGTTCATTATCATCTCTGCAAATATAAGCATCAGTTCCTCTAATAACTGAATCTCCAGTTACAAGAATATCTTTGCTGACCATCTCTGAAGAATCTTCAGCTTTTAAAACAGTCATTTCAGCTCTATCAATTGTTACAAAGGATAAAACTTCATCACTATTAGTCTTATTAATTCCACTGTTTTCATTGTGTATTAAATTCTCATCCAGCTGGCATTGTAAATCCACAGCTTGAGCCATCTAGTCAACATCTGTCTTTCTCCTATTTTTTTCTTACAGTAATGTTCTTCAATCCTTCCATGTTCAGTTTTGATTTCTTCCTTTTCATCTGCCCCTTGTCTCTTTTTTCTACCTTTTCCATTGGAAAGGTGATGCCTTTTTCTGTAGACTGAGGGTTTTCTGATAGACAGATATCTTCATTGCCTGTCACCAGTGTGTTATATAACAAAGCAGAATCATTTTTACTATGTATTCTCTTTCCTTTACAGTCACTAGTCAGTTCCTTTTTCTTCCTTGTTATTTGTTGAGAGCTTCTTCCTTTCTTTCTTTTTTTTTTCCTTCTAAACAAACCGGATCCTCAGATTGCTGAGTACTTGCATCCAGAATTCCATTGTTCTCAGGGGCCTCATCATGTTTCATAGGAGTTGAATGTTCTTTGCAGAAAATAGATGCATCATTTCCTAAATCTGTTCTATTTGTTCTATGTCTAACATTATTTAATCAGTCCAGACATTAATATATGATACAACAGTTCTCCAAGCCATGCCAATTGCACATGTGCAATCATCATCATTAAGTCGAGATTTGCTTCTAACAATGGTAAGCAAATCATCCAACTGGTAAAACTTGACAAAGTTACAGTAATTTCTTTGGGAACAAAGATCACCAGTGTTATCAGCTGTTACCTTTAAATATGCATAGCATTTATTACACTGTACAAGATACTTGTGCATTAGCAAATCATTAATTGCATACTCATTTAAGGAATCCATATTCAGCTTTAAATGAATAAAATATTGCAAAGGAAAAAAATTACACAAAGTCAGTAGCAAAGAATTCAAAAGAACTTAAATCAACTTCTATGACAAAAAGTATACCAACAATTTCCAACTAAATAATAAAATACAATAAAGTTTTTCTGACCATACAAATTCTACCAGCCATCCAGAAGTCTTTACATCACTATAACTCATAGTCACACTTACTTTTAACAGTAAAAATAAATAAAACCTCTCCTACCAGTCAACTCCACAACAAATCACAAACCAAGACAGGATTGTTTAGATATGCTCAGAATTTTCCTCTCTGCAGTCTGTGTAAATGTATAGCTGTCTAGGCCCCTTGGGGTGGCTAGAGCTTCCCTGTCTAAAACCTATCCCTTTCTCACAACCAGCAGTGAAACTAAAGGTAAAACAACAAAATATGAATCGAAGTAAAGCTTGTTAATAGGCAGTCTCTTCCTACCTACAAACAGTTTAGTGATAACAAATGCAATATAAATTCAAATAAAACTGCTCTTACCAGTCAACTCCACAACAAATCACATACCAAGACAGGATTGTTTAGATATGCTCAGAATTTTCCTCTCTGCAGTCTGTGTAAATTTATAGCTGTCTAGACCCCTTGAGGTGGCTAGAGCTTGCCTGTCTAAAACATATCCCTTTCTCACAACCAGCAGTGAAACTACAGGTAAAATAAAATATGAATCAAAGTAAAGCTTGTTAATAAGCAGTCTCTTCCTACCTACAGACAGTTAGAAATAGTGATAACAAATGCAATATAAATTGAAATAAAACTGCTCTTACCAGTTAACTCCACAACAAATCACAGGCCAAGACAGGATTGTTTAGATATGCTCCTAATTTTCCTCTCTGCAGTCTGAGTAAATTTATAGCTGTCTAGGCCCCTTGGGGTGGCTAGAGCTTACCTGTCCAAAACATATCCGTTTCTCACAACCAGCAGTGAAACTACGGGTAAAATAACAAAATATGAATCAAAGTAAAGCTTGTTAATAAGCGGTCTCTTCCTACCTACAAACAGTTAAAAATAGTGATAACAAATGTAATATAAATTCAAATAAAACTGCTCTTACCAGTCAACACCACAACAAATCACAAACCAAGACAGGATTGTTTAGATATGTTCCAACTGCCTCTGTTATAGACTGAGAAGATTTTAATTTGACCAGATAACTGTACACATAAAATATTACAAGACTGCATTCAAATTCAGTTCAAAATAGACATTGCTTCTATTGTTTAAGTGTTTTTGCAAGTGGGCAACCCCCTCTGTACCCTCATGTCACTCTGTCACTCTCGTTTTTATAAGTACTAACTATGAGATTGCACAGTACTAGAGAAAAGGAAAAATTCCCTTAGCCCCATTGTTCTAGCTGTCCTGTTTTAAAAGCCTTTAAATTGATTAAAATGGTAGCTAAAGTGGACACTACATTTCTGATTCAACAACAAACATTTCCACTGAAAGGAGCATGTCTATACACAAGTGATTAAACAGAAAATTTTGAAATTTTTCTGGCTTTGTAATTTATGTGGACAGTTGAGATGAGAGAAATGGTGCTGTGTACATAGGAGGTGGCTGAACTTATGTGGGGGCTGTTGATGCTGCCATTATTTCATTAACATTCCTCCCAAACCTCAGAGGTCACTATATCTTATGTTGGGCTCTGAACAGTGTGATCCTCATTTTTTTAACTTTCTACACAAACGTCAGAGGGGTGTATAGAGGTTTACTATAGCTTGTATATGAGCATTGTATTGTCTCTAGAATTAACAAGTTGGAAACATTATTGTAATCACTATTTTTTATTTATACTTATACAGGTGGCTAGTGGCTATCTTTTGGGGGAGAGTAAATAAGCATGCTGTCTATATGTCTGACAACAAATATGTTATGTTCTTTTTGGGGTTTTTTTCAATTTTTTTTCCATCCTGACATCAGAAGGGTACACAAAAGGTGGCTGTCTTTAATGGGTAATAGGTGAAAAGGCATGCAGCATATAAATATGGCAGCAACAGCTTGAACTATGACAGTGGGCATTTGTGCCTTAATTTTAGTCCCATTTTAACACCAGAGTGGGTTATACAGGAAGTGACTACTTATTTTGAGGTGTAGGGGCAGGTACTATACCTAGATATGGTATATGAATCCTCACAAGCATTTAACTTCTCAGTTTATTGTTCATAGGTTCATAGCTTCATAGATGTTACTAGGTTAATGACCTCTAGGCTCCTTACAAGCCTAGCCATGCACCCCAAACCCCTTGTAACATGAGCATCATGGGCATCTATATGTGGGGGGTATTAGTATGGAGGTAACTAAGGGATTTGTAGGGGGGTATTAGTTAGAATAATAATTTTCTTATTGATGGCGTATGATGGTCCATAAGGGACATGATGGCCAGACTAGGTTAGATTTAGGATTTTCCATCCAGTTAAGGTTTCATTTGAACAGGGTCAGGAATGAACTCTGGTTTACTTGGATAGGAGCCTATTCCATAGTGCGAGGATCCTTTGGGACACATCTCTGTCTGTACTGCACATTCTGTTTATGTCACAAGCAAAGTTCAAATGCCTAGATCTAGTGTTTCTAGTGCTGTTTGCTTTGCGCATGTGCAACAGATCCATCATGGCAAGGTCTGAGGAAGCCCTGTAAGCCAGGCAACGATACCCTCTCAGCAGCCTGTAGAAGACTGAATACAGAGACAGTGCCTTTAAGTCATCAGTCTAAGACAGGGTGTTCATGTCTTGAAGTCTCCTGGTGAAAAACCTTTGTGGGCATTCCAACTGTTGCAAGTGCCTAGTTAGATATATGCCAAAAGGGCATTTTACTCAATGACAGTTCTGATAATGGCTGAGTTGAGTGGTACTATAACTTCCTTGGACCCAGATGTCATACCTTTACCTATAATTTGGGAGATACAGAATGATTTTCTTACCATCTTAGTCATGTGTTGATCATAGGTCAGATTACTGTCTACAAATGTTCCCGGATCCCTTACTACTGGGTCTACACTTAGGGGTGTTTTATCGATGGAGTAATTAACTTGGGTTGACAACATCACACAGGACATTATAATGAATTTTTTGGCATTGAGTTTTTGGCCATGGCTTTGGCACCAGCTATTTGTCTGTTTTAAACCCTCTTGCAAGATATTGGTGTCTTTAAAAAATCTATAATAGCTCCCAATTTCCAGTCATCTGTGAACTTAGGGAGCCACAGGCCTTGAAGTTTAGACTTCAACGAAGTAGATGACAAACAGGAATGGGCCCAGCACAGGTACCTGGGGTACTCTGCTGGTGACTGGTCTCTTGGTGGAGGTGGTCTCACCAATCTTGACTTCTTGTATCCTGTCTGTGAGCCAGCCTGCAATCCAGTAAGTTACATAGGAATATATGCCTAGCTCAGAGAGCTTGTCAACAATGCTTGACTGGGGTATTGTATAGAATGCCTTGGCCATGTTAAGATATGCAGTATTCACTGTTGTACCCTCATCCATTACCTTGGTGGCCCTCTCAAAGAAGTCTACCGGGTTAAGTAGGCAAGACTTTCTCTTAACAAAGCCAAATTGGGATTAGTCAGAGTCTATAGGTTGCCAATGTCCTTGTTTATCATTTTCATGATAATTCTTTCCATGGATTTACATATTAGGCTCATTAGACTGATGGGTCTGGAGTTCCCTGGGTCAGTTGATGGTCCACCCTTATAGAGGGGAATGACATTTGCAGATCTCAGATCACTTCAAATGTAATCTGTTTCAAGGTTGTAGTCAAAGAGTGCTTCAAGTGATCCTGATAATTTGTGTTTCAGACTTCAGGAATCAGACAGCTGCCAGAAATGTTGTCAGAACTCATATAGGTGGTGTTCTAGGTTTTAGTGAGTGCTATCAGCACCTGGTCTCTGATAATATTTAGGGGATGTATGGAGGAGGGGATTTTATCCAGAGGAGCTCAAGGGGGGGGGGTGAAGTTTGAGATGAATTTATCAGCCAGTAGATTGCTATGTCACCCTGACTGGTCAGGGTTGTGCCATTTGCCACTAATTCATCACACTGCTGTGTGTTATCTTTAAGGTTCGGGACATGAATGTGAGGCTACTTCTGGTAGGTATGGAAGCCTCTATGTAGCCATTCACAGGTTTGTATAAAGACTCCGTGAATAATTCTGTATAGGCAGCTGTGGCTAGGGAAAGCCTTACATTTTGACAAACTCAGGGCCGGATTCATGAAGGCTTGCATGGAGTCTAAGAGTAGAGTAAGACTCCAGCAAGCCAACATGTCCGCCGAGCAATCCAGGAACAGCCGGCAGGGGCGTGCAACTGAGCTCTCTAAACTAGTCCTACACGAACAGGGCCGGGATATGCAAATTACCTCAATTGCAGGCGAAAGCCATGCAAATTAGGTAAATTTGCGATCCAGGAAACCTGAACCTGTCCGAGTAGGAGTAGTGTTATCTGCAGAAATGTACTCAGTTGATAACTGAGTACGGTTCTGCAAATAGCAAACGGAGCCGTGTCAGCTGTAAAAAAAAAGCATGCATTCACAGGAGGAAGCATGCCAATGGCCAAAAATACGGCCATTGGCAATGGGAAGTGATGCAAATTAAAAATAAAATAACTTTTTTTTTAATCCCGATTTCCGGGGTTTAACCATAGCGCAGCGCCGCGCAAATGCGCTGCGCCCCAAAAAGCAGAAAATTAATAATTAAGATCCACAAATGAAGATTTCATAGCTAAAATGAATTTACAATGCAAGGGAATGGCAGGCTGAAGACAACATGGCCACCGAGTAGAGGTTGCTAAGGGGGGAAGCTCAGTCTAAGAGATGTAACTAAATATTAGTAGGCAATCCTATGCAAATGAGAGTTATGATAGTGAATCACAAGTTCACATAGCAAATGAGCACAGTCAGTGGAGTGTAGGAGTAGGATAAGGGGAGTAACAGAGTAGAAGATAGGTGACATCACGAGGGGGTATGTATGAAAGGAGTGCAGCTCATTGGAGCAGAGCGACATGTGCCAGCTTACATTTACATAATAGTGAAAGAGGTGTGTCAACAGGTAGGCCAGGTAAAGTCAAGAAATCAAAGGTGTATGCTGTGGGTAACACCAAAGATTTTTGCTGAGCGTGCATGCTCGCGTGTGCACGTGTGCGCACCAGTAAACCCGAGTAAGACAGTGTGCGTGCGTGTAAGCGTGTGTGCGCACGTGTAGGCTTGAGTAAGCATATGTAAGGCTGTGTAAACAGTTGTAAGCCCGTTTGCACCAGTGTGCGTGCGTTTTAACAGCAATAAGTAAGTTGTAGTCCATGTAAGCATGTGTGTGCGCGTTCTTGCGCTTGTTTGCACGGCGCTGCCCCCTGAGGAAACAGAAAGGGAAAAGGAAGCACAACAAATAGTAGGAAGTTAAGCAGGGAGTACTAGCAGAGCTAGCAGGTGAAAACAATCAGAATCAGCCAATTACACTAGCCCAGCCCAGCACTCAAAACCCAGCCAAAAACATTCCAGTATGCATTTCTCAGACACACTGCAACACTGCAATAAGCTAATAGAAGTGAAAACTGAAAAAGTTTCACTGAGACAAAGAAATGTTAGGGGCTGCCATTGGTGTCATAAGGCGACATATGCAACATGCTGAGGGTGGTGACAATGCAAATGCTGCTGAGCAATCCACAGTGAGGAGACGGAGAAGAGTGTACAGGCCTAGGGTAACCTACCAGGGGCTACATGAGCTGGAGATAGTGGAGCGCTATAGAGTGGACAGAGACCTCATGTAGCAAATTGTTGAGCTGTGCAGGCCATGCCTCACACACAGAACCAAGACAGGGGAACCCATCCCAGTGGAAACCAAGGTATGTGTTGGTCTAAGAATATTAGCAACAGGTACCTTCCAGAGACCAACTGGCGATATGATGGGGATTTCACAGGCATCAGCATCTAGGGTACTGCACCGGTTCCTGAATGCCATGGCAGCACATGTTGGTGATCATGTATATTTCCCCAATTCCTGTGAGGTATTGGCCAGCAATATGCATCTCTTCCAGCAAATAGCGGAATACCCTGAGGTAGTGGGTGCAATAGACTGCACACACATTTGCATCAAAGCACCAGCCGGTGAGCTGGGTAGGGTCTACTATAACCGCAAGTGTTACCCCTCCATCAACTGCCAGGTCGTGTGTGATGCCCAGGGCATAATAATGAATGTGTGTGCTGGCTGCCCTGGAAGCTACCATGACTCCCATATCTGGCATCTGACACAGCTGTACCAGACATTTGCCAATGGGGACATCCATCATGGTCACCTAGTGGGGGATGCTGGATATGCACTCGAGCCATGACTGATGACACCCATCAGAAATGCACACACACCTGAACAGGAATGCCATAATGAGGCACACGCACAAACACGAAATGTAATCGAGCATGTGTTTAGGCTGCTCAAGTCATGGTTCCGGTGCCTGGACACATCTGGTGGAACCTTGCAGTACTCACCAACTACATGTACCCAAATAGTCATGGTATGTGCTATGCTACACAATATGATCTTGCGAAAACAGCTGCAGCAGGAGCAGCATAGGGCCGGGCACAACAGCCCCCCACCATTGCCAAGGCCATCACAGGCAGTGCATGACTCGGAGGAGGAACAAACTGAGCCTGCCTCAGTAGGCAGAAGGAGGCGTGCTCAGTATGCTTTGGCCTTGGCAAAGAGGCAATGCATAGCATATACACTGGCTCAGTAGGAACCCTGGAAATTATACCTCTCTCCGATTCGCACATATAGTAAAAGCGATGCCTAACTTGACACTACCTGCTAACAAACATGTATAGGGAGTGTAAAATGTGCATCCGACATAGGCAGCCCTGCAGCACCACCTGAGGCATGATTGCTATGTGTTAAGCAATATAAAGCACTGCTAAACAGCTCTCACCACTATTTAGTATATGTGAACAAAATTGCACACACTAAGTAGCACAACTACAGGCAATGTTCAGCAATATTGTGCACTGTCCAGCAATGTTGGGCAACATTGAGCAATGTTGTGCAAGTCTGGTCAAATGTGGGTGTAGTTCATCAAAAGCAGGTTAACAAGTTCATATTTGCTTCACTTTTCTTGAAGCAGTCTGTTCTGCCATGTATGAAACAATGACAGTCCTCGAACCCAGGATACAGTGCACTATAGTCAGAGTACAGAACCACTAAACCATGACAGTATGTCAATGGTCAGCTTGCATGAAAAAATGTTGATAAGTCAATGCTAAGTATCTAATGGAAACCTTGCATGCATGGCATAATCCCTGTCGAGTCAAGACACAAAGGTGAGGCCTGCAGTAATAATAGAACCTGATATTCAATACACATATAGTATAAATGTCAATATTGGTAATGTTCACACACATCAACAAATGTAGTGGACCTCAGACAGCAACATACTGCAAGGTCACACTGGGCATGCTCACACACTTGAAACTATGAGACAAATGTCAGGCAACAAAACACTGAAAGTCTGAACTGGGCATGCTCACACACTTAGGTCAAGTTTGAGTACAGCAGTGGGCCACACATATCCCACAGTTGCAAGTGTCAACCCAGGAACCTCGCACTATTCACCAATCCACCATGTGCACACAGTGATATGACAACAGACACAATATAAAATAGTGAAATACTGTCACAATCAAATATGTTATGCAGAAACCTAGGTTGTTCATAGGAAGTGGTAAAGCAAAGAAGAAACAAAACCTGCAATCAGTACCATCACTGAACAATGTGCATCCTGAACATTAGCATAGGTTCAGAGGTTGACACTAGGCTATCTGCCCTAGGGTATGTAGAAGCCTAGCCACAGTGTGTTTGTAGTCTGCAATCATGCTAGATCAGTAGACTGTGCCTGTCAATCGTAGGTCACACAAGATATCTCACATATGTTAATTTCATTCTGCCTCTGTCTATCAAGGACCCATAACATATCCCAGGGCTAAACATACGATCACTCGTCCACCTGTGAAGATGTCACCTGTAGGTGTTCAGCGTGGGTCTGTGCATATGTGGTACTGTGATCACATTCCTGAGTGAGTGGAGCCTCTGTGATGGTAATATGCCCCTCCAGCATGTCCTATTAACATCATTGCTCATGTACCTGTCCCTGGAGCATGTAGCTGTAAGGGACTTTGATATCCTCACGTGGAGCCTGTCCATCAGTGCTGTGATGGACATGGCATCAAAGAAAAGGCACAGACTGCATCCAAGTAGGCAGTAAGCAACTGAGGAGAGCTGGGGTCACCATAGCCAAACTGTGCATACCATCTGTGTGAGTCCCTACATGCACTTGGTATGTAAATCGGTGTACATTCCAGTTGCTGCAGGTGTTGGGTAAGGTACATCCAAAATGGGCCATTGTATCCAAGCATGTGTCAGATAACTACAGGGTCACAATGACCCCACCTGATCTGGATGTAAAACTGTATGGGATAAGGTTGCCTAAGTAGAAGGTGTGTCCAACAACATTGGCAACGTGAATGTCAAAGGCAAGAGTACTAAGTATTCATGTCCCCAAATCACAAACCACACACACTGTATGTGATGTATCATCACCTATGTGGTAATGTGTGTGCACGATGTTACTACCAAAGGTGATGACTATGCATCTAAAGTAAGGTAGCTGTAGGCCATGGCTCTGGCACCAGTCAGCCATCTCTGTGAGACCCTTTCTGAGGATGCCTGTGCCAGCTGTGGAGTCGAATATGGCACACAGTTTGCAGTCATCTGCAAACATGGTCATCCATATTCCTCCTGTGTTAGCCAGTATGTATCAGAAATATATACAGAACAAGAGAGGTCCCAGGACTGAGCCCTTTGGATGCCATGTGTAACTGGTGTATAGTCAGACATGGCACCTGCAATACTGAACATGTGTGTGCTATCCATGATCCAGTTAGCAATCCAGATTGTGACATATGTGTAGATATTGAATCTGGTGATGTAATGTGTAAAGGCCAAGTAGGGTATTGTGTAGAAGTGGTGTGCGAGCTCCAGGTAGGCTGTGTGGACAACCCTGTGTACGTCTATGGACCTGTTAACTGTTTAAAGACATCAAACATCTGAAAGACGTAAGATATGCCCACAACAACACCAAATTGTGTAGGATCCAGTGTCTGTAGGTTCACAATGTGTATGTGTATGTCTTCCATGATGATACACTCCATAGCATAGCAGACCAGGATAGTTAGGCATATATTGTGATAATGTCCAGGGTCCCTTGTGGCACCAGCACTGTGTAGCGGGTACACCATAGCTGTACGCCATTCCATGGGTACACATCCTGTAGTAACTGTGATATTGAACAGTGACATAATGTGAGTGTGAAGTTTGTCATGAATCTCGTGTATGCCACAGTCTGGGACACTATCTGGTCCCACTGATGCTGTGTTGTCTGCTATGGAGAGGGCAGCACACACATGTTCATCTGTGATGTCAGGGAGGCTACACCCTGTTGTGATGGACATGTGCACTGCAGGGGGGATGGTGGGGAAACACTCCTATTGAACCTGTTGTCCAGGATGTTTGCAATGTCAGTGGGTTACTGTATCATTTGTAATTATGCAGTAACTCACAGCATATCTGTGAGTTCCCACACAGGTCCCTGACATAACTAAATAAGGCCTTGTGATTGTCCGCAGTGTCTGTTGCAAGTGTCTGTTAGAAGTGGGCCTTAGATGAATCAACAACTGATCATAGCCATACCATAGTACTGATCAGAGATGCCTTCCAGATTGTGATTGCGCTCTATACCTCCTCCTGTCCATGTACAGCTCAGTAATGGCCATGGTCCAGTAGACAGGTCCCCTGCCTTTGGAGGAGTGAGTCTTAAGTTATTTGGGATAGCATGATCCATGAATTCTAGTATTTGTCCATAGAATGTGCTTGTAAAGTATGTAGTTGTCTGAGCCGTAATTAACACTGTCCCAGGGTCATTGAGGGATACCACCTCAGTTTGTACAAGTGTGATGTTTGCTCATGAGAAGTATGTCACTTAGATCACATAGAATGTGTGTGTGTGTATGGGATATGTATGTCTAGTGAGATGAATGTATGTTCCGACCTTAACAATTACAGGTATACCTCTGTTGTGGAACATAGAGTCCCCATGTGTGTGATGATCAGGTACCACATGTATAACCCCCTGTGGGTGTGATGACCAGGTCTGCCCTAGCATTTGAGTGTAACACTCTTAGCAACTGTTGTGCGAGGGTGTCACTGCTTGAGTAGTATACCCAGTCAATGTTTGTGTATTTGAAGTCACACAATATAATGGTGTTTGGTGAGACCTTCACATTCCCCAGTGTTCCCAGGAATAATGACTGTTGTGCCCATGTTTGGGCATGTGGTCTGTAACAGTCTACACACTGAAATCCAGTTTTGACTACTCTCAGTTACACATGTATGTTCTCCAATGCTTTTTGTATTGCTACCAACCTGGAGGTGTGTGTATGAATGATGTATATGGAATCCCCCCCTATTGTTGTTGTCCAGTCCGAGTCCTGTGTCTGAAATCCATGGTATGACGTAAAACATGTTAGTGCTGCTGTGCTTTTGTGAGCCTGAACCAGGTGTTTGTTACTGCACATATATCGACAGATTCCATACTGATGTGAGTCCTGAGTGCATGCATTCTGAGGGTTAGACATCAGTTGTTGAGCACCATCACTCTCCGTTTCCTGTACCCTGTAACGTCTATGGCTGTGGTTATGTCATCTGACCCTCGCTTCAAGCAGCCACTATGTGTGTGTCAAGAGCCTAAGGCAGTCTGTGAAAGCCTAGGGGTGACAGCTGCATGGCGTCCATAGCAAATGTACATGGCATGTTGAGCATGTAATCCCAGGCTGACAGACACTGGATCCCCTGTGAATGACAACAATATGTTAGGCAACTGTTAAAACTGATCATGTCATCTGTATACTGTGACATAGTACTTTTTGAGGGTAAGATGCTACACAAGGTAAGGGTCATACTGTCCTGGCCTACATGATCAGAGAGCCCCTCTATGTCTCTTGTCATGTAGTCCAGGGAGGAATGTCTGAGGGTCTACACACCGGAATGCTCAATGACGGAGCCATATTTGTACTTGCAGTGGACTGACAACAGTGCATGTGTCATGTGGCATATCCTGGCACCCAACACACAGCACAAAGTGACCTTCACCTTGTTCAGCCTGGTGAGTGGGATGTCAGTGTGATCGACAATTACACTCACCTAATACAGTTGTATGAGGTGTGTTGTGTAGGCCTAAGGGCAGTGACTGTGTGGCACAATGACTTTGTGAACTATGTGATGATATGTGTGTATGGTTGTGTGTTAGCAGTTGTTTGTGTGCCTGCTTTGGATGTCTCAGCTGCTTAGGCAGAGTACATTTAGATGCTCCAAGTATGTCATTGTGTGTCAATGTATACGGTTTGCTGTTGTCATCGGTGCATGTGTGACTGTATTTGTGGTGTGTGTGGTTACCTTCACCACCCGATAGACTGTGCCAGTCATGGCTTGGGAGAGCTCAGCCTCCTGTCCGTCTATACAGTTGCACCTCTCACAGATATCTGAATTTGTTGGTAGGAGGACAGTGTTACCTGTGTACATAAGGCAGTTGTAACAATGCTTCAGAATTCCATTATGCACCAGCTGGACTGGAGAGTAAACACAAAACCGACCTTTGGACATGCCAGGATATGATGATGACATACACTGTCGACTGATCACAAAGGATCAGTAGTGTGTCAAGTGTGTAAAAGAGTATAACAGGGTTTTAGTGTTCAGGTTTGTTGTTGCTGTGGAAAGATAATCTGCAAAGGAGTACAGACAGAAGCATTACACCTCCTTTAGCTAGGTCAGATATATCGATGTACAGTCATATATGTCCTGAGTCAGGGTCAACTGTACCTGACTAACAATGTCAACATCCTGTCAGACAGGCCCATACATACATACCCACCTCCCAGTGACAAAAGGCCCTAACATCATACCAGGAGATATCACATGTAGAATGTGTTAACTGGTCCCCACAATGCCAAATGAATCCCATCATGTGGATAACAATGTTTCCCCATATGTGTCATAAGTGAACAACAGGACAAACAGACACTGCACCCGAACAGTCTGTTGAGCCTCACACTCTCTACAGGATCTTACACCATTGAATGTGTTACAGCAACATGTGGCACACCCCACAAGTGTTGGTGCACAACACACCATGGGAACTATATTCCTATAAGCCTACGAAGTCCGAAATGCTAGTCCACGGAGTCCATCATGAATTGCAGTCAGGAACAGAGATATTGTAAACCGACAAACACACAACACAAACGTCTGTGGTATGTTAATGAGCACATCATGTTCCCCAAACCTGCTACATATCTTGCAAGGCAGCCACCCAGGACAAACATTACTGACAGGAGCAACACAGGTCCCACATAGACCTTGAATAGCCCTTTACCAACATCACAGACACATGTGGTATCCACAAAACCTACAATCCGTGCATGAATATGTATTGTCATATGAAGGAATGGTAATGTGTCCACAGATAGATCACACCAGGTATGAACTGTGTATTCCTGTTCAAGATGTTAACACCTGCTGACCCACAAGGTTCATTCATGGGATTGCATAACACTACGTGCACACACATAACCATGTCCAGTCTGATGTCAGCAACCTACAAACATAGCATGTGAATAGAGACAACACAGTAAAGCATGTAGCACGTCGTGTTAATGTGTATCTCACTAGTATCATAATATAGTTAGGTAGGGGTTTGAATCCTGCAATTTCTGAGTGTGTATGTGTGTGTGAGATTGGCTTTGAGAGGAGTGACCTTTTTGGAGACTATGGAAACACATTTTAAAAGAGGTACATCCCTCTTTGGAAAGTCTGATGATGTCAGCATCCTACAAATATTCAAGAAGAACAAAAACCACCCAATAGCATATAGCGTGCTGTGTTAATGCGTATCTCTCCAGTAGCATAACATTGTGAGGTAGGGGTTTGAATCCTGTGAATGTGTGTGAGACTGCCTTTGAGAGAAGTGGCCTTTTTGGAGACTCTGTAAATACATTAGGAGTGGTGAATCCCTCTTTGCCAAGTGTGATGATGTCAGCATCCTACAAATAGAGCTTTTGAAAAGAATGCTCTCAATAAAGCAAATAGCGTGTTGTGTTAATGCGTATCTCACTAGTGGCATAACATAGTCAGGTAGAGGTTTGAGTCCTGAAAATGCTGAGTGTGTGTGCCGCAGGTGGTGAATGAAGTGTGGGTTTTGCTTTTACTACGGTATGACATATGTTTCAAACAGTATGTGCATTGCACACATCGGGTATCTGCGTGTCAAATAGATATGTGTACATGTGACCTCAATCAGTACATAGGTGTGAAGCCTGCATACTACATGAATACATTTGTAACCTTCGACAGATTGTGCCGCTGCTTCTCAGATCATAGGCCACATATGTATGTCTGCGTCAAGACCGGCCAATGTAGTGACCCGTGGCCAAGGACATCCCTGCCACACACATCCATGACACGTACTGTAGAGTACTGTGAGTGAGGGTAATTGCTGGGGTATATGTTTCATAGGTTTCATAGGTTCATACTAGGCTATCTGCCCTAGGGCATTTATAAGCCTAGCCAGAGTGTGTTTGGCTTTCGCCACCCATTTTAAATTAATTTTGCTATGCCCTTTTTCAAGGTTAGTATACTGTGCCTCTGTCTAACAGTGACACAGAAGTGATACCCGGGGTAAACCTATGATCTCCCATCCACTCATCAAGATTCCTTTTGAAGAGAGTCAATGAGGAACTCTGCCTAACCTGGACTGGGATTTTATTCCAGAGTGAAGGGAGCCTCTGGGTTATGAATCTGTCCCTCCAGCATGTCCTATTTATTTTAGTGCTGAGGTTCAAGTCTCTCGAGCACGTGGCTCGATGGGATTTGGATTTTCTGAGGTGCAGCATGTCCATTATTTCCGGGTTGGACATGGCTTTATACGTCAGGCACAGATCGCCTCTGAGCAGGCGGTATGCCACTGAGTAGAGCTGGAGTTTCTTTAACCGGGCAGCATATGGCATCTGTTTGAGCCCTTTGATCCTCTTGTTGAGGTACTTTTGGGGTCTTTCCAGTTGCTGCAGGTGTCTGGTAAGGTACATCCCAAAAGGGGCATTGTACTCAATTATGGGCCTGATGAGGGATGAGTAAAGAGGCACGATGCCCTCCCCTGATCTAGATGTGAATCCCTTCATGATTAGGTGGGCTATATAAAATGTTTTTCTAACCACTTTGGCCACGTGGTTGTCAAATGAGAGATTGTTATCAACTTGGGTCCCAAGGTCCCTAATTAATTCTTCTGTACTTAATGGATTACCACCTATGTGGTAATTTGTGGGCACTTTGTTTTTGCCAAAGGGGATGACTATACACTTTTTGGCATTTAGCTTGAGGCCATGGTGCTGGCACCAGTTGTATGTTTCTATGAGGCCCTTTTGGAGGATGCTTGTGTCGGCTGGAGAGTCGATTATGGCGCCCAGTTTGCAGTCATCTGCGAACTTGGTCAGCCACAGTCCTTCCATGTTGGCCTGTACCGCCGAGAAATATATACCGAACAAGAGGTCCCAGGACTGAGCCTTGTGGGACTCCACTTGTAACTGGTTTGGAGTCTGACATGGCTCCAGCAATTCTAACCATGTGGGTTCTGTCCTTGAGCCAATTTGCAACCCATCTAGTGACATAGGGGTTTATATTTAAGCTGGTGAGCTTATCTATAATGCCGAGTGGGGTATTGTATCGAAGGCTTTTGCGAGGTCCAGGTAGGCTGTGTGGACCACCTTCCCCTTGTCAATGGCCTTGGTGACTGTTTCAAAGAAATCGACCAGGTTTAAGAGGCAGGATCTGCCCTTAACAAAGCCGAACTGGGTAGGATCCAGTGTCTGTACGTCCCAAATATCTTTATTTATGAGGTCCATGATGATGCTTTCCATAGCTTTGCAGACCAAGCTAGTCAGGCTTTTGGGGCGATAGTTTCCAGGATCCGTTGAGGCACCACCTTTGTGGAGAGGGACCACTGTTGCTGTACGCCACTCTTTGGGTACATATCCTGTAGTAAGGCTGAGATTGAACAGTAGTTTTATGTTTGGGTTTAGCTCTTCTTGGAGTTTATGTAGGATGCAGCCTGGGACACTGTCTGGTCCCATTGATGCTGTGTTTTTTGCTTTGGAGAGGGCGGCTCTTACCTGAGCCTCTGAGATGTCAGGGGGGCAGCACTCTGCTGGGATAGATATTTGCCTTTTTGGTGGGGGGGGGGGGAGTTTGCGCTGAACCTGTCAGCTAGCATGTTTGCAATGTCTGTGGGTTTGGTGTATTTTTTGTCATTTTGGACTAATTCTGAGCATATCTGGGAATTCCCACCCAGGTTACTAACATAACTAAAGAAAGCCTTGTGATTATCCTTAGTGTCCTGTGCAATTTTTCTCTTGAAGCTGGCCTTAGACGATTTTATGAGTGCCCGTAGTTTTTTGCTAATACTGATCAGAGATGCCTTCCCTTTCTGGGATTTTGCTCTATCATGTAGTAGCTTCCTCCTTCTATTGTATAGTTTGTTTATGGCTGGGGTCCACCAGACAGGACGCCTGCCTTTGGAGGATTGGGTCTTGGTTTTATTTGGATTGCATGATCCATGCATTCCTGAAGGTGTTCATAGAATGCGTTTATAAAGGATTCTGCAGTCTGGGCCATATTTTCCACAGGCCCGGGGGCTTTGAAGGATTCCACCTCGGTTTTGAGGCGTGTGAAATTTCCTTTAGAGAAGTTTTTCACTGTGGTTTTCTGGGCAGGGGGTGGGGTCAGGATGTAAATATCCAGTGAGATTAGCTTATGGTCTGATCTTACCAGTGAGGGATACACTTCTGGTCTGGAGCATAAAGTCCCCATGTTGGTGATGATCAGGTCCAGTATGTTTTCCCCTCTTGTGGGAGTGGTAACAATTTGTTCCATAGCATTTGAGTTTATAAATTCTAGGAACCTTTGGGCTAGGGTGTTAGAGCTAGAGTAATGCTCCCAGTCTATGTTTGGGTAGTTGAAGTCGTCCAATATAATGGTGTTGGAGAGACCTTCATATTTTCCAGTGTTCTCAGGAAGGCCGAGTGGGGTTCCTGGGTTTGGGAGGGTGGTCTGTAGCAGGCTATAAACTGGAAGGCAGTTTTAGCCACTGTTAGTTGCACATGGATAGTCTCTGATGCTTTGTGCTGTGCCACCAACCTGGAGGTGTGGGTATCTTTGACGAATATTGATACTCCCCCTCCTTTTGTGGTTCGGTCCAAGTTTTGGGGCCGAAAAGCATGGTATGAGGTATAACCTGGTAGTGCTGGGGTGAACCAGTTTCTGTTACTGCACAGATATCGATGTTCTCCATGCTAAGGAGAGTTTCGAGTGCATGCATCTTGAGGTTTAGACTTCTGGCGTTGAGTAGCATTACTCTTAGTTTCTTATCCCTTGTGATACCTCTGAAGGTGGGTTTGTCTTTTGAGCCTTGCCTAAAAAAGGCACTATGGGGGTAGCAAGAGCCTTTGCCAATATCTGAAAGCCCAGGGGGTGACAGGTGCAAGCCGTCCCTAGCGAAGCATCGTGGCTTGTCGAGCATGTCATCCCAGGCTGACAGGCATTGGATCCCCTTTGAATGACACCAATACTTAAGCCAATTGTTGAAATTGATCATCTTGTCTTCATATTGTGGCATCATTCTTGGTGAGGGTAAGATGCTACTCAAGGTCAGGGTCATACCGGCCTGGGCTACATGCTCAGAGAGCTCCTCTATGTCTCTTTTCATGTAGTCCAGGAGTACGTCTCAGGTCATTCACACCAGCATGGACAATGACTGAGTCATATTTGTACTTGCCTTGGAGTGACCTGAGTGCTTGTGTTATGTGGTGGATCCTAGCGCCTGACAGGCAGCTCACCGTGACCTTCTCCTTGTTCAGCCTGGTGAGCGGGACGTCAGTGTACCTGATGATAGAGTCACCTATTACAAGTGTATCAGTTGTGTTGTTTAGCCTTAAGGGCTGTGACTGTTTGGCACACTCGCTTTGTGAGCTATGTGTTGCACGTGTTTTGTTTTGGGGTAGCGGTTGCTTGGGTGTCTGCTTTGGAGGTCTCTGCTGCTTAGGCAGATTTTTATTTAGAGCCTCCGAGTATGTTTTTGTGTGTTTATGTGTTTGGTTTGCTGTCGTGGTAGGTCTATGTGAGACTGGAATTATAGTGAGTGTGGTTTTCTTCTCCTCCTGACTGGTTACGCCAGTACCGAGTTGAGAGAGCTTAGCCTCCAGTTTGGCTATATGGTTGCATCTCTCACATGTGTTGGAATTTGTTGGGAGGAGGAGAGGGTTGTCTGTGTACATGAGGCAATTGTAACATTGCCTCAAGATTCCCAGATTCACCAGCTGGACCGGAGAGGAGATTGACAACTGACCTTTGGACATGCTAGAATAGTATTGGGAATTCCTTTATAATTGAAAAAAGGGCCAATGGGGAACAGGGTACTCAAGGGGTTTTTGTGAGGGTGTAGTGCTTTTAATTTTTTTAGTGCTGACTTATATAATTGCTTTAGTGAGCAAGTGCCAGGTAACTTAAATGCAATGTGTTACAGGTAACCTAAATGCAAAAACAACAAACAGTAACTTTCTTTCAAGTGAAACAAGGAAATAAGTACATTAAGCAATGCAGATATCACTAGGGATCCACAGAAGCACTGAAAAGCCATGTTTTAGGTGGAATTAGCTTTTCAGGGAAATAAGCAAACAAACAACAAGCATACAAACAAAGCTAGATTCAGCAGGCCTGGATCTAGTCTATGCTACAGCAAACAAGGTGTACCAATTTCAGTAAGAAGCAGTTCAAATGTGCAGGCACTATAAGCCTTTAACCAGAAATTCCCAGCTTAGAAGGGCAGAGTCCAGCCTCTCCTCCCACAAGAGTGCAGACCACGAACCCTCTTAATGTAAAATAACTGGCCTGAAGCCCAAGTGCTTAAACCAGAATTAATACACTTTTAGAGTATCAGACACTGAGCCCTCAATCAGCAGTTCCCAACTTAGAAGGATGTAAGCTACCTGTTCTGCCACTACAGTGCAGACCACAAACCTTCCTAATGTAAAACAACTGGTCTGAAGCCCAAGTGCTTAAACTAAAAGGCTTAGAATGAGTTACACCAAGCAGTAATAAATACAACTGAGTACTTTTAAGATGACGTAAAAGCAAAATAAAATAGGAAGAAACACAAATACAGTAAAAGCAGATAACATTTTTTTTTTTTTTTATTTTTTGTGGAAAGAGAGAAAGGAGTAGGAGAAACTAAGCTGATCGGCCTTCTCAAATGTTCTCCCTGTACTGGGTAGAATGAGGTAATGACACTAGACTGGGAGGATGGTCCCAGATCCAATTTACACTAGGGGCGGGCAACTGCAAAGCCACCAACTATAAAAACACTATACCAACAGGGAGGAAGGGTGGAAAACAAACTGCAGAAATGTATCTCACAGCTGAAAAGCAGCAGTGAGCCTTTAAATGAAAGTTTTAAACAGCTAAAGGAGCCTCTAGAAAAAAGAGTTTAACTGAAACAAGTTATCAGAAATAAACAACCCAACAGATGCTTAATAAAAGTGGACAATTTCCAGTTAATACCTCACACACAGTGAAACTAGCTAGAAAAATACACAGTACACAAAGTGCTATAAAACAAAGAAATAAAGAACAAAATAAACAAAAAACAGGATACCTAATGTTATATATTATAGCTCCGAGATTCCTCATTGTCCTTCCTTCGATCAAGTTCTGTGTGAAATGGCAGAACACTCACAACTGAATTTCTTAGGTAACAGAAAGTTGAAACCTGAGACAGCTTTTAAGAAAGAAATCTCAAAAGAACCAATGAGGTGCTTAGTCTAAGCTGTAGTCCAGGTGACCTCAGTCAGCCAATGACCTCAAACAATTCTCTCTCACTGAAATGCCTGATGGCTTTGGCTAAACCAAGATGTCCCTGAATATGTGCTCAGACACACAGCCTCCACAAACACTAGGCCTAAATACAAGCCTGAATATGGAAATGCTACAAATATCCCCGCTACTTAGAACAAACTGCAGAAATGTATCTCACAGCTGAAAAGCAGCAGTGAGCCTTTAAATGAAAGTTTTAAACAGCTAAAGGAATCTCTAGAAAAAAGAGTTTAACTGAATCAAGTTATCAGAAATAAACAACCCAACAGATGCTTAATAAAAGAGGACAATTTCCAGTTAATACCTCACACACAGTGAAACTAGCTAGAAAATACACAGCACACAAAGTGCTATAAATAACAAAGAAATAAAGAACAAAATAAACAAAAAACAGGATACTTAATGTTATATATTATAGCTCCGAGTTTCCTCAGTGTCCTTCCTTCGATCAGTTCAGTGTGAAATGGCAGAACACTCACAACTGAATTTCTTAGGTAACAGAAAGTTGAAACCTGAGACAGCTTTTAAGAAAGAAATCTCAAAAGAACCAATGAGGTGCTTAGTCTAAGCTGTAGTCCAGGTGACCTCAGTCAGCCAATGACCTCAAACAATTCTCTCTCACTGAAATGCCTGATGGCTTTGGCTAAACCAAGATGTCCCTGAATATGTGCTCAGACACACAGCCTCCACAAACACTAGGCCCAAATACAAGCCTGAATATGGAAATGCTACAAATATCCCCACTACTTAGAACAAATTGCAGAAATGTATCTCACAGCTGAAAAGCAGCAGTGAGCCTTTAAATGAAAGTTTTAAACAGCTAAAGGAGCCTCTAGAAAAAAATAGTTTAACTGAAACAAGTTATCAGAAATAAGCAACCCAACAGATGCTTAATGAAAGTGGACAATTTCCATGTCAGACATGTTCATACACAACAATGACTGGCAATAATGGACAGTCATGATAGGTGTGCACCAGCCCTGTGGATATGCATGCAGGCCCCTAATGTGTTATGTGAAACAGCGAGGGACCCCACAATACCTATGGATATGTGGATACCAAGGGCCAGATTACATAACACATGTCTGTCTGTACACATTGGTACCCAACATACGTGTTCAGGGCTACCACCTACGTGGTACTGTTGGGATAGTATGTATAGTAAATGTGGATGACCATGCCATAGATGGCGCACTGCTATACAGCATGTATTGGACAACAGGTAGCTGTCTGTATGATACCCTTGTGTAGGATATGCGTCCCATCCGGGGAATGCAGTGTAGGCCAATGCATGCATTACCAGATGTGGATGGACATATTCCTAGTATGTTTGCATGTACTGAAGAGGTCTTTATGCCACACAGGTGTGGTCCCAGGAACGTGTGGCAGTCAATGCCACTGGTTACTGTTATAGTATAGTACTGGAAGGTTAAAACTGTTACTGAGTTCCCTACAACTGTGAGTCATTTGTCAGGACATCATCTAATGATTGGTTATAGTCATGCTGTTGAGGTGGTGTATACTGCCAGACTGCAGATCATTGACATATATCAACGGTATCACCCATAGCATAGTGCCAACTCATGTCATACACACATGTGTAGCCATGTTAGTACATATCTGTAGTAGAATGCATACTGGCCATTGAAATATGCCATGAGATGTTAACAATGTGTAGAACAGGGTATGTCGCACATCCCACGTATCCACTATGCACGTACATGCAGACAGTGCGCACACAGCATGTTTACAGATGTACACCTGCTAATTTGTAATGCACACATCACACACGTACTGTCCACTCACTAACACATACTGTCAACACTGTACACTTCATCCAAGTGGCACATGGGTGGACAATACATACTCAGACCTAACACTGGTGTAAACAATGCTACAATGACTATCAGAGCTGTAATGCATAATGCCTGCTCAGATATACCTACAAGGATATCAGCACACCTTCCTGTTGGCAACTTGCTACTATTGCTACACTGCTATGATGTCATCCTGTGCATCAGAACCATGTTAGCCTATTCCTGCATCAATGTGACAGATGACAGGAGGTGGCACAGGTGTCATCATATGCACAGGGTGTGTTGTAGGTTTGCCAGAGCCCAGCATTGACCCATCCAATCAGCATGTCTGTGTGTGTGTGTGTGTGTGTGTGTGTGTGTGTGTGTATGTGTGTGTGTGTGTGTGTGTGTGTGTGTGTGTGTGTGTGTGAGGGACAACAGTACTGTATGGGCCAATGTTGATGTAATGTGTGTGTGTATGTGTGAGCCCTAGTTGTATGGTAAATGTGTGTATGTCTGCATGCACACAACTCCACCATGTGGCTGCCATATACGGGTGGTTGTGGGACAGCCACAGACTGTACCTGCTAGGCCGTACAGATCACTGTCTCTGGCCATGGACACCGTACCTGTGCCTAGCAGGGGTGCTATGGGCAGTATTGGGTACCAACCCTGACTGGGTGCTATCATCAGAGGCAGAGGTATGATGACTGGACCCATGTCCCTGCTGGGACTGGCCAGCACCACATGCACATGGTCTAGTAGGACGGTCAATGGACAGGCCAGCCCCAGCATTGCTGGGGCTAGTACTGCCACTACGGGAGTGGCTGTGATCTGTAGTCCATCCGTGATGAATGCCAGCTGATGCTGTTGCTGGCATGTGTCCGCGTCGGCCTCTCATCCTTCCTGCAGAGTCATGGCTCATGGCTAACACATTGTGGAAGACATCTAATGTTTCCCTCCAACAACTATCAATGACCTCGGTGTAATTCTGGATGGCACCGGCAAGGTCACGGATGCTGTCATTGATAGCAGTGTAATGGGCCCTCTGCCCCCTTAGTCCCTGTCGGGTGTACCGTTACATATGTGCCTGTGCCTGCATTACAGCCCGGAACATACTGGAGGTTGTAATACCTCCGGGGGCACGTCTGCCAGGGGCAGTATGACCAGTGGTGCTCCCCCGAGAACCCCTGGACATCCGCCTATGTGGTACCATTACGGTAATCCGGCTATGGCTGCTGTGAGGGGATGCACGTGCCATAGGTACCACACTCTCCTGGTCAATGACAACTGTATGCTGTTCCTCAGCTACGGCCATTGGTGACGAGGGATGTATTGGCAGTATGAGTGTGCGCATAGATGGGGTTGAACGCTGTGTACTGTCGATTGGTGGACCAATGACAGACTCTGTCAGACCTTCCTGTGCCACAATACATCTCTCATCATCTCCACTATTAGTGGCGGTGACATCAGGTTCCCTGCTACACTCAGCCACGCCTAACACAGCACCTGTGGAAGGAAGACAGGAAACGCACTTTACAATCTGTACATGATGTTAGCACACATGCACACATGAACACATGCCCACATGAACGCATGAACACATGCACACATGCACACATGAACACATGCACACATGAACACATGAACACATGACCACATTCACACATGAACACATGCACACATGAACATATGCACACATGAACACATGAACACATGCACACATGCACACATGAACACGAACACATGAACATATGGACACATGCACACATGCACACATGCACAGAAATACACTGCTCACCACACACATACACACAGACACACACACACACACACACACACACACACACACACACACACACACACACACACACACACACACACACACACACACACACACACACACACACACACACACACACACACACACACACACCAGCAATCCAACACATACACAATAGTGGGTGATGGTGGGTGACAGTATCTCAAGGCAAACAGTCACCACACACTTGTCAGCAGGCAGACCATGTGTTGCTCAACACCATGCAGTGCAAGTGTAGACAGCCCTTTCTAATGACATTATACATGGCTTTGATGCATGTGTGTAGTTGTGCAGTGATTGGCTACACTCTGGAACACAATGTGTACAAGGACACTACATTGCTGTGCAAGTATTATCTGCTCTGCAATGTCATGTGCACCATCACTCAATGGTATACATACCATGGCTGCATGTGTCATCTGTGTGACACATAGATTGACATGTGTGATGACAGTGTCTGTATCCATACCACATAATAGTGGGCACAGGTGTAGCAAATGCATGCAATGTACAGACATGGGATGAGTGGTGCATGTAGATGTGAAGGAATCCCAATGCACGACATGGACATTGCACAGTGGTTATAGTGTGTGTGGGACATATTGCAGATATGTTGTTGTCAGCCATGACATGGCATGCTACATGACTGCAACATTAAACTCCACACATACCCAATGTGTGTCATGTGACCTATACACCCAATAGCATTCCAGGACATATATGTGACTCTTTGTACAGATGGCGGCTGTTGTGCAAAATGTGTATACTAACATATGTAAGCACACACACAACATGCTATGCATGGTGTGTATAGGTGCATATGTTTGCACACACAGAAAAATGAGGTGCACAGCAAAGACTGCTATGTGTAGTACTGTGGTCACTGTAACTGGATGGGGTGTAGTACCATGTACCATCATCATCATCATGCATCGTGTGGTCACTCACGGCTACTACTGTGTGACAGACCACCGCCTAGCATGCTGTACCTGAACTGCAGTGCCTTGGATACGTTCACTATTACGCAGCCACTTTGTACATGGGTGTATGAGGTGCCCAATAGGGAGCATTGCCGAACATGACTGTGTTATGTGTTGAAGACTGTTGCACAGCCCCATGATAGGCCTCTACCCCTGAGATACATCATGTGTGTGTGGATGACATGTGGGATACTGACGTGTGACCTTACAGCGGGTGTGTGGTTATGCCATATGTAGCATGACTTTGTGTACTGCATGTGATAAATGTCCTATGTTGTGTACAGGTGTTGCAACTATGCCTATCCAATGTGCAGTAGGGGGTTGCCACAACTGTGTGTCATGCTCTGTGTATTGCATGTCATTGAGGAAGCTACTGATTATTACTGGGTTGTGCAACGTCTCACAGCAAACATGCACTGCATGCATTATGCATAGGTGTGTTACGTGTACATGGCCTACACCTCACCTATGACATGCATATTTCATTACCAACATTGCAGGTATAACACACTCACCAGCATAGATCGGCTGCCCTGCCATCACACCAGAGGGACCTACGAGAATATGAGAGGGTTCATCAGTGGCCACAACTGTGGCATTGCTACAGTGGGTATGCTAAACTGCAGTACAGCAACAGTCAACAGTCACAGGTGTAGGGATATTATACAAACTATCCGTATTGCACAACAGTAGGCAGCATAACTGCTAAACACACAGTACACATCTCACATACACATAATCTAACAATGCAGTTAACTGTAGTCTACAGACAAGGCGTATTACCTGCTTTCTCCAGATGGATGTGCTGGGTGGCTCCAGCCTCCATTACAACACATGTCAGAGGTTGTCGTAGCTGTTGTCCAGGAGCCACCATGCATAGGAGCAGCTCCTCCGCTCTGGTGAGGGGGGGTGTATGGCCACCCCACCACCTGTGGCAAGCTGCTGTGACGCATGCCACCAGACTTGTCTAATTAAATCACTGCAGTGATGGCGTACCTGCTCATATGTCCGGTTATGCATGCCTATGTCATTTAACTGACTAACAAGCTCCTGCCACAGTGCAGTCCACTCCTGCTGGTGCTGGCTGGTTCTGGAGAACAGCATGGTGTACTGCTGCAAAAGGCTGTTGACTATCACCTCTTCCTCTTCGGCAGTGTAAGCTGGATTACGCTGGTGGGCCATCTGGCTGAAAAAGATATGAACAATATGTGTGAGAGTGTCCTGTGGTGCACTTTACACCATTACCCACAGATATCACTTTACTGACATATATACCATCCTATTGTCTGTCAGTGGTTACACACGTTCAATAACACTTATTGGTTCTCAGGCCACAACTAACTAACACTGCCTGGCAGACTCTATATATCACACCACTATGCAACAGTACCCAACACACTGTTTGTGACACATTGCACAACCTCAAGACAGAGGTGTATATCACACCAATGCACGAACAGTGATGTCATCCATTGCAATGGATGTAAAGTACAGGTACAGTAGTAACAATCAAACACCCTAGTCATTGATGCCATAGCCCTGCCTAACAGATTTGTCCAGTTGTTACTATTGGTGGCATACTGCTGTAACAGACTATAGATGTTGCTGGATACACATGTCAACCCTGTAACACACATATGATTGCAGCCATTGTACAGGCATAATCACACGCACATCAGGCAAACATACAATGCACCACTTTATGCCAACACAGATGAGCATTACCTGTTTACCATACGGTACTGTGTACCACTACTTACACACCCTTATGCCTGCAGTCTGTCCTCTGTGCAGACTACAGGAAACACACATGACATTGTTTTCAAGCAATGTGAACACACACCATACTGTGCTGTTTAGCTCTACAGCTTCAGGTAGTACTACAGTTCATATTGGTGATGGATTCACCTGCAGTACCACTCACTAAGCGTACATGTATTGCTTTAGCCTACAATGAGACACCACATTCATCAACGGAGAACTACGTCACATCATATGCCGTACTACTATGTCTGCCTAACAGTACATTACACATCAGTTGCGGTCCTCACAGCTAGGTTAGGCACTACCATGTCAGATACAACATCACACTAAGCTATCACACATTTACAGACCTTGCACACATTCAGCATTACACTCATTCAACCTCACATAGAAGCTATTGCATTAAGTACATGTGTGAGTGCATAGTGTCATAGGCAGGTGATATGCTATTGGCCCTAGGGCCTACGGCAGCCTAGCCATATGCTACCCTGGCTTTTGACACACATGTACTTTGATTTCACTTGCCCCTGCCAACCTGAACCACATAGGTGTTACCTGGGGTGTATTAACAATCTCCCACACAATCATCAGGGGTATTTCTAACAACTGCTAATGAGGAGCCTTGTTTGCTATTGCTATGTGGTCTATTCCGGTGTATGGCATATGTCTGAGATGGGAATCTATCCCTCCAGCATGTGCTGTTTAGTGAGCTGACAAGGTTTAGGGCCCTAGAGAGTGTAACCCCGAGGGGTTGTGATATGTTGCCATGGTGGTTGTCACCCAGCTATGGGTGTGACATACCTCTGTATGTCCGGCAGAGGTCACCTCTGTGTGGCCAGTATGCAATACAGTGTAGTTGTGGTTTTGTGAGTCAGTCTGCATAGGGCGTCTGTTTGCGGATAGTATTACCCTTTGGGAGGTCTGTCTGTGGCCTGTTCACCTGGTGTAGTCATCATGTGAAGTACATACCACACAGGGCATTGTGATGAGTAGTGGGGAACCCTACCCTATACTTCCATAGATGACACACCTGTTGTCATGACACATACCACACAGACAGATTACAGGTGTAGTGTGGCACTGTCTTCATCACAGTGGAGGCTACTGTCCACCTGTGTCCCATGTTCCCTTATCACACCTTCACTGTTAGGTAGATCTCTGCCTATGTGTTAGTTAATGGGTACACTGTTTTGGGAAGGTGGAATGGCACTGCAGTATCAACACTTGTTTACAGTCGATGCCTTGCTCACCACACACCTGTTGCAGTACATATGACCCCGTATCTCTGTGTCTCTCTCTCTCTCTCACTCTATATGTATATATATATCTATATATCTATATTTATATATATATATATAGATATTTATATATATATATATATATATATTATATATATATAAATATATATATGCCTTTGCTGTACACATGAATGTACATATAGGCACATGTACAGTCCACCTTTCATGGTGGGGATCTCAATTTTTGCTACAGTTGTGGGATGTACAGGTATGTGATTACATTGCACAGTGTTGTGCAGAATGCTTGTGGGTGTCCTCAGCCCTTGTAGCATTAGCAGGCCTCACTGTCTGTAACACATCATATCTGACAAATCTGTCCCACAGCATTTAACCACCCCATGACATATATCAACACTACCATAACTGGCCTTAGGCATAGGCCTACTGGGCAGCCACCTAGGGGACCGCTATAGCAGGGGTGCTTTTCCACTATTTATGTGGACACAAGGATGGGGGCACCAGGAAATGTGGTGGGGGGTGCCATGGGGCCCTTTTGCCTAGGGCACCAGTTGACCTAAGGCCACTCCAGCGCACTGCATGCTGTCTTCTAGGCCACACACTACAACCTACATGGATATATGCACATATCAACATTCACTGACAGATAGCTGTCCACCCTTCACTAACAGTTGCAGTATGTCCCTTGCCCTATGCACATGTGCAGATACAGATAGATACATACTGCTGCCACACACGGATGATTTGCAGTGTGTAGAGTACTCTTCGGGAACATCTACAACATGACAACAGATACATTTGAGTTACATACCTTACCTTTGTATTTACCTGCTCCGTGTGTTACAGTTTTGTATCTTTTTATTTTTTTGGCTGGTTTGATTGGGGTATTTGCCCTCTATTTCACCTTCAGTCTTTTTTTTTTTTTGATGGATTTGTTTGGGTATTTGCCCTCTATTTCACCTTCGGTCTTTTTTTTTTTGGGATGGTTTGATTTGGGTATTTGCCCTCTATTTCACCTTCAATCTTTTTTCTTTTTGGCTGGTTTGATTTAGGTTTTTGCCCTCTATTTCACCTTTGGTCTCTGTTTCTGTCTCTCTCTCTCTCTCTCTCTCACTCTCTGTCTCACGACACCTGCAATGATATAATTGCATGGGTGGACTGCAGGTACAGCCTGCTTTTATAGGTATCTGCACTTGTGCATGTGACAGCCTCTGCACCATTTGCTGCCCACCATTCAGTAATTGCATGCAGCCTGCTGTTTGGTGATTGCATTACTCACTGTGATTGCAGCCCACTGCTATAAAATGCTATGTTAGGTAGGCGTAGCCCTTTCAGATTTCAAAGGTGGTGCCCATTCTTGTTTGCTCTGGACACCGTTGTGTCAGTCTGAAGATTGGTATATGTCTCTTATCTGATGCTAGGGTTGTAGCCAGTTATGTGCATGTTGTACTCATACCTGCATGTTGCTGCTTCCAGTACACACATCTCAGTGTAGACATGTACGCACCCCTCCAAATGCAACACAGGATACATGGGAGTATGTACTTTTTTCTCACTTACACAATTAACTGCCATACAGATGTGGTTATTGCACTGTATTCCTGTGGCCAGTGTTTATCCTGGTGTGATACTGTGTGATGTTTCTAAGGTGCTACTGTAACATTATTCCCTGCTAGGATGGCTGGTTCTCCTTTCACGGTCATGTCATGCAATTCCACAACCACTGCTGGTAAAGACCCACAGAAAAGGGTTTGTGTTATACCATTCCTAATTTCCATTTGCATTCCCTCATTGTAATGCATGATATATTTATTTCAGAACCAAGTTATTTGCATACTTGCTGTGGCTTAGTGGTAATTCATGCAGTCTAGTGTGTCAATGGTCTGGGGTTCGTGACGAATAGAGGGTTTTAGTTTGCTGCTCAGCAGAACAAGGGCCCTGCCATAGAGTGACTAAGGCACTTTTAAGCAGTAGTAAGCGGGTTTGCACGGGTTTGCGTGACGCTTAGCTATGCTTAGCTAAGCGCACACATGCGCACACTCGCTTAATCACGCTTACTACCACTTAAAAGTGCTTACTCCTGCTAACCCCTGTGCTAATTTCTTTAAAAGAAAAGAAAATGGGGAGATAGGAAAGTGGTGAAAAAGGGGGCACAGAGAGGGAAAGACATTAGGAAAACAAGCTCGGGATGTGCAGGACAGGTGTAGGGAAGGTCCATAGCTGCCCATTTCTTTGCCAGCAACAGCTGTGCATATGTTGAAAATTTGGAGTGAAATTTGATACCTTCCACCCCTGAGAGAGGGGTGAGGACAACATAGTTTGTTTGTACTGCCAATTAGAATTATCAGTGTACATGTCCAATGGACATGTGTGTGAAATGGGAAGCTATGTATGGGGCGTACTTTTTTCAGGTACAGATTGCCCTTTTTTTTTTTTTTCAGGGGAGAGTGGTAAGTGAGGTAGAGGAAGTAGGTATATTTGGGGAGGTAAGTTGGGTAGGTAAACAGACAAAACAAACAAGATGCATACAGGGGCAGAGTATGACACATGGGGTGGGTAAACACAATTGACGGGGACGGATGTTTGGAAATCGCAAGCCCATGAGCCCACAGATGGTAACAGTGGGACTGATATCCCCACCCATGGGCAGTCACCACTGGACCTTCACAGACCCGGGGGTCGCTGTGCTGGGGGCTGCATAGGAGGGGCAGGCTCACCCATGAGTCGTGCCACTCTCGCCTCGAGCTGGCGTAGGGGATCAGCAACTAAACACTAGATCTCCCTACACACCGTAACCTGGACCCTTCAGAGGGTGACAGGAGGCCCTTCTCCTCCGATGCTTGCAGGGGGGGGCGAGCCCCATCCCCTGCAGTGCTTCCACCTGAAGGTGGCACAGGACCTACGGAGGAGGGTGGCCCAGGCTGGGCACCAGACCTGCTGGTGCCAGGTGCAACTGCCAGCTGAGGTGGGACAGGTGGGGTCCGCTGGGACCGGCCTTCCTTACATTCTGTGATTAGGTGTTTTTAATTACAACATAGACAACAGTATTCCAAGTTAGTTGTAACAGCATGCAGTAATATTCCCATTAACCTAACACACCAGGGTTACAACAGTTGAACAGCAAGCATAACACATGCATGTATTGAACGACAGTGGACATTCCAACAGCATGCAGGAATGATTGGTGGCAACAGACCACCATGATTGTGGTGTTTTAACAGGGGACATGCATCAACGTAGGTGCAGATTTTTTGTAACAATAGGACATATGTCCCAACAAATGTTATGAGATTACACATACCCATTGAGGTGTGGAATTGCATTGTTTAGGCACATGGAGTAGGGTGTAAAAAGAAACCTCCATTAACATCTTATTAGTACTTTAACTGTACACTACATTCCTATTGACTGCAGGTGTATATCCCCTACATGTATTCTTACACTAAACAACATGCATTTGATTGCATTATGGGTTTTGCTACTTCATGATATACCTGACCTATATCTGACATGGTAACTGTCCAGGATGCAGATGTTAATTCTACATACTTGTATTAAATTGACTTATTTATGTATGTGCACATCTGGATGTGTTCACATGGCTTTTTCACTTGTTTTCTACACAACCCTTTTTTTCAGGTAACACACTTAAATTTCTGGGGAACACCTTGACAGGCTACTCATGTGCCAGATTTACCTATGCATGTCAGCCATTTCACAACTGTTTAGGACTGTTGCATACTTCACAGCTACTGGCACTTGATTCATCCACTTTATATGGGACTGCACTACCGGGGGTTGTCAGCACTTATTACAACAGAGTAACATTTCTTCACTGCAAGGGTTCAACAACAATTTCTGAGTAACTGGCACATACACACTGCAAGTATTATACCTTTCTTATTTACATTAAAACTCTTTTCTACAGGCTCTCTCCTGTATTTGACATTACAATGCATACAGTAGACCTATTCAGGAAATGTTATACCTTTATTGATAGGTTACAAGACTGTTTTACTGGCTCACTCACATTTTATCTATGACAGTGCATGCAGAGATAGTATTCCAGACATGTTTTTGCTTTATTCATGGGTTACTACACTCTATTCCTGCCTATTTAACTTATGATATGTAACAGTACATGCAGATGATTTATTCAGGGAATGAATGTTTTATACTTCACAGCTACTGCCACTTCCTTCATCCACTTCCTATGGGACTGCACAACTGTGGGTTGACAGCACCTAATACAACAGTACTATTTATTATTGCAAGGGTACAACAACATTTCAAAGTAAGTGACACAGACAAACTCCAAATTTTATACCTTTATTAATTACATTGAACACTCTTTTCTACAGGCTCTCTCCTTTACTTGTTATTACAGTGCATAAGGAAGACATATTCAGGACATGTTATACATTTCTTGATGGGTTACAACACTCTTTTTCAGGCCTGCTCACTTATATGTTATGACAATACATGCAGGGATAGTATTCCAGAATTATTTTAGCTTGATTGGTGGGTTAGTACACTCAATTTCTGGCTCACTGACATTTGTTATATAACAGTACATGCAGAGGATTTAATAAGGACATTTTATTGCTGTATTATTGAGCTTATACAGTTTTCTCATGCTCACTCACATATATCATGTAACAATACATGCAGAATATTTACTAACCTGCCTGGTGGCGCAGCCTTAGCAACCGATCTGCATAGGCTTGCTGATTCATAGCGTGAGCACCTGCAGCTGTGGAGTAAATAAAGGGATATTGAGACATACCTATACATTATTTAGACTATATTAGCTTATCTTAGATACTGCATTCCATGGCTTCCTACTTAGTAGTGGGGCATCCCACATTTGACGGGCCTCCTGGATCCACTGGTTCAGAAGGTCTGCTTCCGCCTCTTCAGGTCTGCATGGTGGTAA